>NC_085136.1:8165435-8372058 GCF_035046485.1 Aedes albopictus | reverse complement strand
TTAATATTTTTTGATTCTGAGTTGGGTTCTCATGGAAGTATAGCTTGAGAGGCGTTTACTCAGCCCACTGTTGATACTTTCTTGAGCATGTGCATTGGTGACCGTACACTTAGTAGTTGCTACTCCGTGATTGACCTGGGCTAGCAAATTTGCACAATGAACCAATAGGCTTGGTGCTTGGGATTTGCCACCATCATCAATGTACACGTTTCGAGAGCTCAAACTTTATTGGGTCAATAACGATGCTGGCCACGTTCTTACGGTCAACCGAGGAAAGGAAGGGATGTTAGTGTGACAACCATTGCTACTAGAAGTTGTATGTACTATTGAACCCTGCACAGTTATCACGGGAGGAGTTTTGTTAGTAGGGAGGGATTGATACAGGCGTACCTCGATAGTGCGTACATCTAAATTTAGTTATTTTTTAATTTAGAAAAATGAATTCGAATCATTAAAGCAAATAATCCTATACTATGAATTTTCGTTATGCAGACTCCTATAACACGAATTTTCATTGAATATTTTTGAATATAAGCTAAATGAAAAACGTGAACGTATACGTTTGATGAAAGAAAGGCACTACCGTATGCGTGATAATGTTTGCACCATCGTACAAATAAGGTACCCATATCACCTGCACACACAATGTCTTGGTTTTTATTGCATGCACGTAAGCTCTAACTCATATCACAGTAGGTTGCGGGTAAAAAAATCCGATTTCTTAAGTTCTAAATTTGCACCATGAAGGGGTGGCAGCGGTAGTCGGAACTTGTCCACGCGCAAATGTCAAAAAAGACATTTCAGGAGTGTTCAGGAGAACCGTAAAACGGTCTTAGACCGTAAAAAGCAAGGGCAGCTATTCCCGAAGGTGTCCACTGGTCGTGCAAGGTTAACATGGATTAAGAAGGCTATCGCTGCCACCAAAAACACATTTCGCTTGGGATCAGGGCAAACTTTCATCCGAGTTGTGGAAATTATTGTGGAGTCCTGGTAGGGTTACGGTTCATACTACGCGGTTGCCAAAATTCTACTGAATCAAGATAAAAAGTCTGCTACTTTATGAATTCTTGGTGGGATTTCCCTAGGAGCTCCTTCATGGATTAAATCAGGCGTTCATCATGGGATTTCTCCATGAGTTCCTTTCTTGGTTTTTCCAATAATTTGTTCCAGGATTTTTCAGGGAGCACTTTATAAGATTCTTATAAATTTATTTCGGGGTTCTTTTAGAAGTTCCTTTCTGAAATTCTTCCAGGAGTTTCTTTTGAGATTCCTAAACAGATTTCATCTAGGATTTCTTCAAGATTTGTTTCTGGGATTACTCCAGGAACTCTTTCCGAGATTGCTCTTGAGTTTGCTTCCGGGATTTCTTCAGAAGTTCTTTGAGATTCCTCAAGATGGTATTTCTGAGATTCTCCCAAGAGTTTTTTCTGTGATTCCTAATGAGGTTCCAGGATCTCCTTCCTTCCAAAGTTTCTTCAAGATATCCTACTAAAATACCTCCGGGAGTTTCAGGATTTCTTCAGGAATTTCTTCCAAGATACCTCTAGGTACTAGATGTTGGAATTCTCGGCTATGCAGTCTCCAAACTCCTTGGAACGACAATGGGTTTAATTCGTCCCTACGTTTCGGCAATGTTTATTGCCATCTTCAGGAGAAAAATCATTTGGTTCGTTCTGTGTCTATAGTCTTTGCTAAGCGGAATGTCTGATTGGAATTTTCTGGTAGTCTGTACATGTGGTTGGGTTTTTTGAAAATTAATTTCACTTATTTTGTTGGCACTGTACTGGAGTATTCAATTAGGCAGTTTTTTTTAGATTTCAGTAGTTGCATAGATCAAGGATTCACTTTGGTAAGCGATGCGATCCATGCATCCGAGATCATTTATCATTGGCGTATCTAGGATTTTTTCCTAAGGGGTGCCTAGGGGGTGCCAGTTTCAGTGGCTTCCAGGTTGTTTTTTTTTGTAAAAGGAAATACCGATCCACCCTTAATTTCTTAGTATAATGATATACTGCGTTGCTGGAAAAATTAGCCCGCAAATTTAAACGCGCTATACATGTTTTGAAGTACAGTTTTTTTTTTGGAAAATCTGAACCGTTGTACTGATTTAACAGTTTCCCCGCCATGTAGGGTTTGAAAACTTGATACCTTGATTGCGTATGGAATTATATTTCCAGTTTGAGCTTAACCATCATCGCGACAATGGGGTGGTTTTATGGATTGAAAACAATCAGGCCCGTGAGAATACATTTTCACATAGAAAATTTGGACTCGATAATCCTGAGTTCCGTTCTGAAGCTTCACGAACATATTATCAATCCAGTTGAAACTCGGAATTTGGTGCGCACGAACCTCGATTTTTCTCTTCGGGAGTCTGATGCTCGCATTAAATCCCGATTTCGTATGGATGATACAAGAAATTTGTGCTTTCGGCAAAACATTGTTTCGGAAATTTATTTAAGAATTTATTAGGTTATATGTTTGGACTTTGATACTAACACCTTTCACGCATCCTTTGAAAATTTCATTGAGAAACTTCTTCGGCAATTCCATCAGGATTTTAGTTGGCTTTTTATTTCATGAGCAAATCCTTTGAAACGTTTTCTCGGGATTTCCTTCGTCATTTTTTTAATAGTATTTGATGCATTCTTTTGTTGATGTCAGCAATACTATTGATGTTTGCTTTTTAAAATTCTCCAATTACTCTTCAGGCAATTGCTTTGGGGATTCTTTTAGTGAAGCCTTTGGTAATTCATTCGACAATGACTCTGGGAACTTCCTCACATTTTCTTTTTTTGGAAATGTCATCATACAACTTTTTTTTTTTCGTCGAATTTTTGTACTCATTATCTATGCTATTCGGTATAGCTTCACCAATTCCTTCGAAAACTCCTACGGAAATTTGTTTCTAAATCGCTTCTATAATATTACAGTCAAGTTCTTTTTTACGCGGGGGATACGTACCGCGTAAAAAAAAACTCAGTTCAAAATTCGAAAAACCGCGTAAAAAAAGTCTCACCATTTCTCGACGAATCATGCAAAAATAAGATGATCAAATTTTTTGTATGGAGTTTTCATTTACGCGGCCGCGTAAACGAAAACCGCGTAAAAAAAGACCTGACTGTAATGAAAATTGTTTGGACAATTTCTTCTAGATTTATTCATTATTTATGTAAGGAATTCCGGCAGTAGATTATTTCGGAATGCCTTCGGCAAATCCGATGTTGCTTGCATTGAACATTTATTTGGTAATTTCATCCGAAGGAATATTTTGGAAACTTTGATTAGTACTTTGGGAACTTCTTCGATAACTCCTTTGGAAATTGAATCGGCAAATTTCTTAAAGATTTCCTTCGGGAATTTATTTAAAAATATCTTTGGCGGTACTTTAAAAAATCTGTCACGGTGATTCTATGGCCATTACTTTTGTAATTCTTTTTAAATTTTATTAAAAAATTCCTTTGATGATTTCGATTTTTTTTTGATTTTATTTGATTTTTTTGCGAATGTTTGTGGAAATTTTCATAGAATATATTTCGGCAATTTATTTTGAGAATGGATCCGGCCAATTTAAAAAAAAAACCTTAATATTTTCTTCAGGAATTCCTCTGGTAATTCTTATATGAATTCTTTGGTAACTTCTTTGAAAATTCTAGGGTAATTTTAATGGCAATTTTTTCAGCAATTTCTTTGGGAAATTTTCAGGAAGTTTTTTGTGAATTTCATAGAATTTTCTTTGAGCAAGTCGGGTTGAAGATTAAATCTTTTGAATTTCCAGTTCAGCAATTTTCGGAAGCAATGAATATAAATACTATTAAATCAAAAAGAAATTGCCTGAGAAATTTAAAAATAACTGTGAAAGAAATTATTGAAATAATTTTAGAGAAATAGCCATTAAAATTATAGCAAAAAAAATCTAAAGATATTGATGATCAAATTCCAATGAAAGTACCGCATAAATTTTCAACCAAAAATAAAACAACTATGCCGAAAAAAAACCTCAAAGAAATGGCCATACTGCCGTCAAGCGAATGCGGAGTCGTGGGTTCGAATCCACCAGATTTTTTTTTTCACAAATTCACATCTCAATTTATCAATTAGCAACATTCTGTGCCCTCTAATTAATTACAAGTTTTCCCCGTACATTCCTATAGGATTTCACAAAAGATTTCCCTAGTAATACCTCCTATGATTTCTCTGGAAATTCCAACAATTCCTGAAATGCGTTTAGGGATTCCTCCAGAGATTTCTATTGGGATTCAACTGGGATTCCTTGAAGAAGGCTAAAAGGATTTCCAGGAGTAATACCATGATTAATTTCTAGAGAATAACATGAATAACAACTCTAGAGGAATTTCTGGATGAGTCTTTAGTAAAAATCCTAGAAGAATCAAAGGCGTTTCTGGAAGTATCCTAGGAAAGAAGAATCCCAGCAAGAATGCCAAGAGATATCCCTAGAGTCAAGAGAAGTTCCTGAAGGAATCCAAAGAGAAATATTTGGAGAAAACCCAGGAAAAAAATTCCTTCAGGATTTTCAGGAGGCAACACCGAAGGTACTTCTGCAAGGCTCCTACGAAGATTACCTTGAGTAATCCCAGCAAGTTTTTAAAGAAATCCCTGGAGAAATTCTTAGAAGGATCTCTAGAAGATTTCCGGGAAGTATTACAGTAAGAATTTCTGGAGGAGTCCTAGGAGGAATTGCTGGAAGAACGACAGCAAGAATAGATTGGGAAACCCAGCTGAAATTCCTGAAGGAAGGCCAAGAGGTACCTGGAGGAATTCCATGAGAAATTTATGAGAGAATCCTTGGATAAAATTTCTTGGATAAAAATTCCTGGACGAATCACCGGAGAGCTTCTGAAGAAATCACATGAAAAATCTCAGGGGGTATTCTTAGAAGGATTCTGGAATTTATCATTATAGAAATCTCAGCAGAAATCCTAGGAGGAATTTCTGGAGGAAACTATACAGGAATTTCAAGAGAAACCCCATCAGGAATGCCTGGGGGAATCCAAAGAAAAAAAACCTTGGAATACCTAGAGAAGTCCCTGCAAGAACTAGTAGAGATATTCTGGAAGATTCAATAGAGGAGGTCCTGAAGGAATCGCAGGATGAATTTCTAAAGGAATTTCAGGAAGATTTCCCGGAGGAATTCCATTCGTAAAGGAATCACTAGAAGAATTTCTGGACGTGTCATTGTAAGAATTTCTGGAGGAATTGCTGGAAGACTCGCAGGAGGAGTTTGAAGTATTCTTGGCGGAAGACGAAAAGTAGATTCTTCAGGAAATCCATGAGGAATTTGTGGAGGAATCTTTGGATAAAATCTCTGGAGGAATTCCTTGATGAGTCCTAGGAGAAATCCCTGGTAGAACAACCAAAGGAATTTCTGCAAGAATTCCAGCGAGATTGCCTGGATAGATCCCAGCAAAAAAGTCAGAAGAAAGCTCTACAAAATCCGTAGCATAATTTCTGAAATACCAAAGTTAGAATTTTTGGAGGAAGAATAGCTAGAAGATCCGCAGGAATTGCTTGAGGAATCCCAGCTGGAATATCTAAAGGAATTCTTAGAATTCCGGGAGGTATCATAGAAGTAATTTCTAGAGAAATCTTAGAAACAGGAATGCTGGAGGTATCCTAAGAGAAGTTCCTCTAACAAATTCGTTGAGGAATACCTACAGTTCTCCTTGAAAGGATCGGTAGAAGTATACTGGAGGAATCCCTGATTAAACGCAGGAGGAATTTCTGGAGAAATCTCAGGAAGATTTCCCGAAAGTATTGCAGCAAGTAAGTATGCCAGGAGAAATCCCTGGAAGTATTTCTAAAGGAGTCCTAATGGGAATTACGTGGAGAATTCCAGCTGGAATTTATGGAGGATGGCCAATAGAAGTTCTTGGAGAAATCCCCTGTGGAATTTCTGGAAGAACCTCTGGATGGAGTCCTGGATAAACTCTTGAAGAAATCTCTGGAAGAATCACCGAAAGGATTTTTAGAAAAAATCCGAAAGAACTTCTCTAGTAAAATTCCTAAAGGTATCACAGTGAGAATTTTTAGAGGAGTTCTAAAAGAAATTGCTGGAAGAATCGCAGCAGGAGTTGCTTGAGGAATCCTAGCCACAATTTTTGGATGAATACCATGAGAAATCCCTGAAAGAATCTATGTACAAAATCTCTGAAGAAATTCCTGGAAGAATCACCGTAGGAACTTCTGAAAGGATCCCAGGAAGATTTTTGAATAATCCCACCAGGAACTCCACAAGGAATCTCAATAGGAATGTTTAGAGGAATCCCTAGAAGAATTCCGATAGGTATCATAATAAGAATTTCCAAAGAAATCCTAAGAGAAATTGCTGGATCAATCTCTGCAGAAATTTCTAGTATGTATAACCTCACCAAGACTGCCTGGAACATCCTGACGGAAGTTTATTGAAGAAATATCGGGAAAAATCCATAAAGGAAGCCTTGAGAAATCACTGTATGAATAGATAGAGGTATTTCTGGAGGAATCCATGGAGAAGCCTGTTGATTGTTCTTACCAATAATATCCAAAGCGTCAAAATGTACAACAGGTATATAAGTAATTCCGGGTGTGCCTAAATGTTGTTTAAATATGCCAATAATAAATATTGTGATTATTGTGTGAAGTTTTAAATTTTGGGTGACTGTCAAGTGTCAAGGAAAAATTCTAGGGGGTACCACATTTGTTCTAGGGGGTTCCAGGCACCCCTGGAACCCCCCCTAGCTACGCCAATGTCATTTATACAGTCTACATAAATGTGTCACCTCATAATTTGGAAGAATGAAATTTCCTTATGGAAATTTATGGAATAAAAGAGTTTTTGTGTGATTTCGCATTTGGGAGGACTGGTGAACCAATATGAATTGCTACTTGCCATGATATCTATATATCGAAACAAAACTCTGTACCGACACTAACAGCGCAAACAGCTGACGCATTATTACGGATCAAATTAGTGTAGCCAGCAGGGTTGCCACATATGCAGAATAATCTGTATTTTACAGATTTTTACGGATTTTTTCGATACAGAATCTGTATATACAGAATTACAGATTTTTTGAAAATTTGGAAATTATACAGATTTTACAGATATGTATACAGATTTTCTGGAAAATTATACAGATTTATACAGATTTTTGAAATAAAATAAAAATATAAGCTTCAGTTATTGCTCAAAACAATAACTTCAGCTTGACAATCCCACTTGGTATTACAATTACTTGGATTTATTTTGTTTATCTGTTAATTTTTTGCCTCTATCTCAAAAATGGCTGATACAGATTTAAAATACAGATTTTTAGCTGCCAAATACAGATATACAGATTTTTTACGAAAAATATACAGATTTAAATGTGGCAACCCTGGTAGCCAGCACCGTAAGGTGCCAGACTGTACAAAAATTTAATTGAAATGAAACAAAAATTGGGCCGACCCTTGAAGTGAACTTTGCAGTTCTTATTGAATAAATATATGAAGGATGATTTTAATCTAATAGATACATCTACTGCGTTTTTCAAAGAAAAACAAAAACATAGAACAACCTCACCGATTACCAATTATTCACTTGAGTCCCCGTCGACCTGTCGCTAAAATCGGAATTATTTCGGACATTGCATTAGATGGCATGAGCATCATTAAACTATAACGATATCTCTTACTTTTATGATTAACTGATTCACTCATATACTTACTCAATAATTTACTCACTTACCCAGTTAGTTCTATTCTGCGATTCGTGTGAGGTGAGATGCGTCAAATGAGGTGACAAAAATCGACTCTCTCCCATTTAATTTGTATTAGTCATCTCACTTCACGTTAAACAAAACCTACCATCCTACTTCACACGACTCGCAGAATAAAGCTGACTAATAAGGCTAACACGCTACATAACTCGCTAACTCATTCATTTAATTACACGACCATTAACTAACAGGATCACTCACTCACTAATTCACTCACTTACTTGTTCGCTCACTCACCTGCTCAGTGCTCACTCGCTAATCACAATATCAACTCACTATTTATATCAGTCACAAACTTACTACATTATTCACTCACTAACAGGATCACTCACTCATTTACTCATGCACTAACCAACTCACTCACTCATTTAATTAGCAACTCATTTAGAGCAGACCATGTAGAGCGCGAAAAAAGACGAGATTATTTTTGGAACTGATATACGAAGACATCTCGCCAACAGGACCACATTTCTAGGCATTCCATTACACGGTTCCACAAAATATTTTTTAGAAAAAAAAACGATGTATTTTGTTGATTCAAAATTCCTAAAAATACTAGTGATTTTTCACAATACTATGAAAACTTAAATTCAATTGACCTCACTACTTTTCCAGAAAAAATAGAAAAAAAATGTTTTGAAACGTCAACGGCGTTTATCTCAGTTTCAAGTTTTTCGATGTGGGACTACTATACGTAGAAATGCGGAGTATCCTTTAATGGATAAATGATTCTTTACTAGCTGGCAACACTGCTGAAATACTTATCAATCATATCACTTACATCTAGATCCGCAGAAAACTTTTAGTAATGATGAAAGATTGTTTAGTGACAGGAAATGCTGATGAAATACGATGAAAACAATCTTAACATTTGGAGACGAACCAGCTTTGGGCTGAAAGTCTCGATAATAAAGATAAAAGAATCTTAACATTCGGAAATCATTACAAAATAGAAAATAAATATGTTGAACGAGGGCCACCCAGTATTTAACATATACTCTATGGAATTCTTTCAGTAGCTGACATCACTGTAGAAATATTATAGAATAAGACCAAATTGTCATGTTTTATAGGTCTTCTTGCAGCTTTACGTGTGAATAGCTCGTCACTCACAGTGTTGTAGGGATGATCAAGTATAGTGCCCCAGATGGTGGAGTGTGGGACTTTTTGGGCAGCGGGTCCAATTTTGGATTATTAACGCTATGTTGAGAAATAGGCATCTAAGTCGAGAGATAAAATTGCGAATAAAGGATTGTCTGTGGTGTGGCATCGATTTTTTTTTAAGCAATTCGATTTTTCGAAGATTTCCTCTGCATTTGTCATCTAATCATCACATTGTGTGAAGTTTTCCAGTGTGAATTCAAATAATTATCACTGAGATTTCTCCAGAACTCCTGCTGCGGTTCCTTCAGGGATTTCTCCAACGATTTCTCTAGGGATACTTCTTGGAATTCTGCCAGAAAGGTCTTCTGAAATTCCAACAGGAATTTCTGCTAGGATTTGTCCAAGAAATTTTGCAGACATTCTGTCTTTATTGCAAAGAATTCTACAAAAACTCTTCTGGGAATTCCCTTAAGGACTCCTTCAAAAAATCCTGCTGGTAGTTCTGCAGAGGTATCTCTGGATTCCTCCAGAAGTTCTTTTGGAGATTCTCCCTGAGATTGTTCTTGTGATTCCTCCAAACTTCTGGCTGTGATTCCTTCAGTGGGTATTCAACGATTTGTCCAGGAAATTTGTCATCTTGAAATTACCCAAAGACCCTTGGATTCATCCACAAATTCTTCTTGTGTTTTTATTAGGAATATGTCCATGGATTTTTCCATTATTTTTATCAGATTTTTTTTAGAAAAATTTATGTTTTATTTGTTTTTGGGTGAGGATTTATCTACAAATGCAGGCGAAGATGCACTCAGAAATTCTGCATGTGACTCAAGACGATTTCTCCAAGAGGTTCTCCAGAGATTTCCCTTGGAATTCCTCCAAGACGGCCTGCTGGAACTACCCCAGAAATTTCTCATGTGACTTCATCAGTAATTTTCAAAGATTCTTTTCGACATGTTAAAGCGTAAGCAAAAAGGATCGTTTTAACCTGATTTTTCGAACCACTTTGTCAAAGACTGTATCTTTGCAGATTATCAGGATTGGAAGCATGGATTTACTAGTTTCCAGGTGATGCTAAACTTTCTGGGGGTGATTCAGCTGAGCGTTGCAACACGTTTTTTAAACACTGGATCCTTACTTATAACGGGTAGTTTGTTAGTGTTTTCGAATGATCAACCACTTAACCTAATTTACAGCTCTTTTGTCCACTAGGGCACTGCGTGAGCGATTCCAATTGGCACTTAAACTTTGTACAGCGCCTAAATGTATTCTATTCAAATTCCACTAATTCTAATTCGAACTGGTAGCCTTTGCGCTGCTGTCACTTTTCTACCCTGTCCATGGTAAAATGATGAGCACGATGTTGCTGTGTGGCTCTTGTTCCATTTCCAGTGCGATTGGGGGTCCATTATGAGTTGCTGTTAGCCGATATCCAAGTTTCTGGGTCCGTTATTTTTTTTTCGCGCTCTTTATGCTCTGGAGAGGGTCAGGTGTCAGCCGCTCTCGGGGGGAAGAGCAACTAAAGAAAAATTGCAAGTGCCGGGGCTGGGATCGAGCCCATGATCATCCACTTATGGAGTGAACGTGAACCTGATTTTTAATATCTTGCGAACTACCGTCTTCTTCTCTGACAAACAAGCTGTAGAAATTACTGAATAAGGAATGTATCGTAAAGTAGTTGAAAATGTTCAGGATGCTCTGTCTCGAAGCTGGTTTAGTCTTTTCATTTCGGTTCTTCTATGAAATCTTCACAATATAGTAAAGTTTAGAACAGCTTGAAAAAATTTGGAAAATGTTTAGTATTATTGAAAATATGGTTATATGAATACACCTCACAAAATAAAAATCTGCACAAAAAGCATTTTTGTTAAGATTTTTCAACATTTCAAAAATCTGTAGCGCATAAAATTTGTACGTTAAAAATCTGGAAAATATTGATGCTTGTTAACGGTTATGTACACATAACATATCATTTAACACCGACTTTCAAAATTCATATTTTCGATAGAAAAATCTCCTATATCCACAAAATGGTCCACTCCAAAAAACGTCTATTTTTTGCTCAAACTTTGAAGATCTGCTTTCAATATCTTAAAAGGTAATAAAATTCTAATTTTTGCTCTAACTTACTCGTCCATAAATCAAAAAACATACCCTTTTTAAAAAATGCGAATTTTTCATTTTATGTATTTTTTATTTACGTAAACATGATTTGGAGGAGCATAGAAAAAAGAGGTTCCCCAAAAATGGCATTTTTTCATTTTTATGAATTGTGCTTAAATGCAGTGGAGATTTTACTTGAAAAAAATAATTTGCCTATATCATGAGGATTCTGGAGCTTATTATATTTGCACAAAAACGTTAACAATTTTCGAGCATTATCGAACTTTTTTCGCAATTTCATTTTTTTAGAAGGTGTGCAAAAATTTAAAAACATGCGTTCAGTAATCGAGGTTAAAACCCCAGTTAAAATAACATGTTAAGAAAATCATAAAAGCCATTTATTTTTTCAAGGATTTATACAGTAGTTCCAAAAATAAAATTACTTAAAAGTTGTATTAAACTATTTTTGAGGTTATTGTAAACATTTTCAACTACTTTACGATACACTCCTTATCTCAGATCTAACGTCACATTTTTCTCTAATTCACGATTTGATGTTCTGTTCATCGTCTTTATTAACAAAAAAACAATGACGTGCAAAGTCTTCAAGCAGCAGTAAAATTCGAAAGCCAACATAAATATAGATAACATGTTTTACAATGTAAAACATTGTACTGTAGTTGAGGTATACCATAACATTGTTGAACATTCAAATTATCTGGCATCGGATCTGACATTTTGGGCTATATTTCAATCTGTATGACCAGTGTTGCCAGTTGCTACAAGAAGCCTGTGTATTAAAGATAATGGATCACTAAAATACGACCGCTATAAAATAAACAGATAGTGCCACCGTAGCCTTGTATGTTTGACGTAACTCGACTGCTGTCACTGTGTTACCGTCCATATACGGTGGCTCTTTTGTTTTGATGCGGTGAGTAGTGGTAAAGCCGGCTTCAATGATTCAATCATTCATTCAATCTACAATCAACATGTGAATATCCTAATCATCAAAACAAAAGAGCCACCGTATATGGACTGTAGCACAGTGACAGCAGTTGAGTTACGTCAAACATACAAGGCTACGGTGGCGCTATCTATTCATTTCATAGCGGCCGTTTTAGTTATTTTTGTGAACTACATAATCAGATTTTTACTTGTTGCCAGCTTTCAGAGAAAATAAAATGTTTATCCTATTCCGCATGATTTGATGCCTATGCAAATTATTCTGTACTACATTCTGATATGTTGTAGACTGTAGCGACCTATGTTTGATTCTACTTGAACAGTGCTGCCTTCTTACAACAGAAATTACAATATCAGGAGCTAACACTGGTTACCCTTCTGTTGGCGCGGTAACTACGGATGGTTAACCTAAGCGAAGTGACAGAACTAAATAACAATAGGTGGCTGGAATAAGCGGTCGAGCAATTGAATTGCTCGCTGAAATTTAGTAATATTTTAATTAAATTCAAGTAATCTAGAAGATTTTAACCGTAAATAGTGAGTGGAAAGAAGCACTGTGAATTGTGAGAACTTATTATATTATGAAATAATTTGAATTATTAATGAATAAACCTATTTATAGTTTAAGCTGATCCCCATATACACTGTGTGTTTTGATCTGCTGTGAAAATCTGTGCTACGATTGAATCGCCACCACAACACCTTCGTTATCCGTTCGAACAAGATTAAAAGCAATGATTGAAATGGGTTACAATTTCACATTTCGATGTGTAAAAGTGGACGTAAATTGATTCGGTGTGAAAGAAACGAATGTAAAATAAGGTCAGAATATAATTCCCCAACAATACTAAACGTTGCATTCAACTTACTTCGCGTAATATCATATTACAATTGTAATGATAGTAACAAAAACTGCTTTCTTTTTCCTGACTTTAAGCTTTCACCGCCGAAGCTTTTCTGCAAAAACTCTGTGTTCATTGACGATGTTAACACAAAAGAAAAACTTCCCGGTAATTACGGACAAACGTAATTCAGCAAATTAGTCGCATCGGAAGCAGCACTTGCTACGGATTGCCACCTCCGCCCTCAGCCATTAGGATAATGCCCCATTTGTGTACTCGCTCCCCGAGTAGAAACTTTACTCCCCACCATAGAACAGCTCCAGCTTGGACTGGTTGTAATCACCTGGCAATTAGGCGATCTGCATTTAGTGGTGTCCAGCAGCGTGGCGTCGTCGCAAACCACACTACTCTCCCATACCACCACCATCACAATCAGCGTATTTTTCACAAACACAAACTTACATGCAAACAAACCTTTTCGAGAGAGCGGAACGGCGCCTCGATGCAATTAACCTTCCCTTTCCCTCCTGATTACACTGCTTTCTTTCACTCGGGGGAGCTTAGGTTGCTCCCACCCGAACTGATGTGCTTTTTCTGCCACTTGCCAGTTTTCCCTCCATTCTATTCTGTTTCCGTTTTTCCGGCTTACACCCCCTTTTCGGTGTTCCATTCTTCCCGCGAACAGGTTTCACCACTCGCTACTGTCGCTGCTGCTGCTACCTCCTAGCCTACTACTGTGTGCTGCTGCTGAACGCGCGAGCGTTACAAATTGCCATCAGCTTCCTTCGCCTACTGTGTTCGCCACCAACCAGCAAGTGAAAAAAAAAAAAACACGCAAGAAAAATTGCATCCGTTTGCTACTGCTACATACTACTGTCTGTCTGTCTATGCTTTGTGTTGTGCACTAATCACCAATAAAATTAAAACAAAAAGAGATGATGATGAGGGCAATGAAGGTCCTTGACAATGTCGCTTCTTTTATTTTGAACGCTGATTTTGAAGATGTCGCTTTCCTTGTGGGGTTGGGTTGGGTAGTATCAATGGGTACGCTTCGGAACCTACTAATGAAATAGCACGCTACCACAGCTTAACATGCCCGATGGCACCAATTTCAGCTATTGCGTCTGCCTATTGCAGTGTTTTTTCAGATTTTTTTAGTGTATTATCATTTTCGTAGCACAGTTTCGCTTGTTTTATTTGAATGTGCATTTGAAATCGACTAATTTTAAACCGGGATTCCTTCGAAGATTCATTCATTGATTCCTTCTAGGATTCTTCCTTGCCATCTCCGTAGGGAAGGTTTTCCTCCAGGATTTCTCCACGAATTCCTTTTACCAAGAACCCTTATCAATTACTGCAGCGATTCCATCGATGATTCCTTCAGGGATTCTTCCCGGGATTCTAATAGTGGATTCTAACGAGATTCTTGCAGCGATTCCTTCAAAAGGATTTCTCCGGAACTCCTTCACGGATTGCTTCTGGAATTCCTTCAAGAATTTCTCGTGAAAATCTTTCCAGGATTCTCGTCAGAATCCTTCCAGGATTCTAGTCAGAATCCTTCCAGGATTCTAGTCAGAATCCTTCCAGGATTCTAGTCAGAATCCTTCCAGGATTCTAGTCAGAATCCTTCCAGGATTCTAGTCAGAATCCTTCCAGGATTCTAGTCAGCATCCTTCCAGGATTCTAGTCAGAATCCTTCCAGGATTCTAGTCAGAATCCTTCCAGGATTCTAGTCAGAATCCTTCCAGGATTCTAGTCAGAATCCTTTCAGGATTCTAGGCAGAATTCTTTCAGGATTCTAGGCAGAATCCTTTCAGGATTCTAGGCAGAATCCTTTCAGGATTCTAGGCAGAATCCTTTCAGGATTCTAGGCAGAATCCTTTCAGGATTCTAGGCAGAATCCTTTCAGGATTCTAGGCAGAATCCTTTCAGGATTCTAGGCAGAATCCTTTCAGGATTCTAGGCAGAATCCTTTCAGGATTCTAGGCAGAATCCTTTCAGGATTCTAGGCAGAATCCTTTCAAGATTCTAGGCAGAATCCTTTCAGGATTCTAGGCAGAATCCTTTCAGGATTCTAGGCAGAATCCTTTCAGGATTCTAGGCAGAATCCTTTCAGGATTCTAGGCAGAATCCTTTCAGGATTCTAGGCAGAATCCTTTCAGGATTCTAGGCAGAATCCTTTCAGGATTCTAGGCAGAATCCTTTCAGGATTCTAGGCAGAATCCTTTCAGGATTCTAGGCAGAATCCTTTCAGGATTCTAGGCAGAATCCTTTCAGGATTCTAGGCCGAATCCTTTCAGGATTCTAGGCAGAATCCTTTCAGGATTCTAGGCAGAATCCTTTCAGGATTCTAGGCAGAATCCTTTCAGGATTCTAGGCAGAATCCTTTCAGGATTCTAGGCAGAATCCTTTCAGGATTCTAGGCAGAATCCTTTCAGGATTCTAGGCAAAATCCTTTCAGGATTCTAGGCAGAATCCTTTCAGGATTCTAGGCAGAATCCTTTCAGGATTCTAGGCAGAATCCTTTCAGGATTCTAGGCAGAATCCTTTCAGGATTCTAGGCAAAATCCTTTCAGGATTCTAGGCAGAATCCTTTCAGGATTCTAGGCAGAATCCTTTCAGGATTCTAGGCAGAATCCTTTCAGGATTCTAGGCAGAATCCTTTCAGGATTCTAGGCAGAATCCTTTCAGGATTCTAGGCAGAATCCTTTCAGGATTCTAGGCAGAATCCTTTCAGGATTCTAGGCAGAATCCTTTCAGGATTCTAGGCAGAATCCTTTCAGGATTCTAGGCAGAATCCTTTCAGGATTCTAGGCAGAATTCTTTCAGGATTCTAGGCAGAATCCTTTCAGGATTCTAGGCAGAATCCTTTCAGGATTCTAGTCAGAATCCTTCCAGGATTTTCGTCAGAATCCTTTCAGGATTCTCGTTAGAATCCTTCCAGGATTCTCGTTAGAATCCTTTCAGGATTCTCGTACGAATCCTTACAGGATTCTCGTACGAATCCTTTCAGGATTCTCGTACGAATCCTTTCAGGATTCTCGTACGAATCCTTTCAGGATTCTCGTACGAATCCTTTCAGGATTCTCGTACGAATCCTTTCAGGATTCTCGTACGAATCCTTTCAGGATTCTCGTACGAATCCTTTCAGGATTCTCGTACGAATCCTTTCAGGATTCTCGTACGAATCCTTTCAGGATTCTCGTACGAATCCTTTCAGGATTCTCGTACGAATCCTTTCAGGATTCTCGTACGAATCCTTTCAGGATTCTCGTACGAATCCTTTCAGGATTCTCGTACGAATCCTTTCAGGATTCTCGTACGAATCCTTTCAGGATTCTCGTACGAATCCTTTCAGGATTCTCGTACGAATCCTTTCAGGATTCTCGTACGAATCCTTTCAGGATTCTCGTACGAATCCTTTCAGGATTCTCGTACGAATCCTTTCAGGATTCTCGTACGAATCCTTTCAGGATTCTCGTACGAATCCTTTCAGGATTCTCGTACGAATCCTTTCAGGATTCTCGTACGAATCCTTTCAGGATTCTCGTACGAATCCTTTCAGGATTCTCGTACGAATCCTTTCAGGATTCTCGTACGAATCCTTTCAGGATTCTCGTACGAATCCTTTCAGGATTCTCGTACGAATCCTTTCAGGATTCTCGTACGAATCCTTTCAGGATTCTCGTACGAATCCTTTCAGGATTCTCGTACGAATCCTTTCAGGATTCTCGTACGAATCCTTTCAGGATTCTCGTACGAATCCTTTCAGGATTCTCGTACGAATCCTTTCAGGATTCTTATACGAATCCTTTCAGGATTCTTGTACGAATCCTTTCAGGATTCTTGTACGAATCCTTTCAGGATTCTTGTACGAATCCTTTCAGGATTCTTGTACGAATCCTTTCAGGATTCTTGTACGAATCCTTTCAGGATTCTTGTACGAATCCTTTCAGGATTCTTGTACAAATCCTTTCAGGATTCTTGTACGAATCCTTTCAGGATTCTTGTACGAATCCTTTCAGGATTCTCGTACGAATCCTTTCAGGATTCTCGTACGAATCCTTTCAGGATTCTCGTACGAATCCTTTCAGGATTCTCGTACGAATCCTTTCAGGATTCTCGTACGAATCCTTTCAGGATTCTCGTACGAATCCTTTCAGGATTCTCGTACGAATCCTTTCAGGATTCTCGTACGAATCCTTTCAGGATTCTCGTACGAATCCTTTCAGGATTCTCGTACGAATCCTTTCAGGATTCTCGTACGAATCCTTTCAGGATTCTCGTACGAATCCTTTCAGGATTCTCGTACGAATCCTTTCAGGATTCTCGTACGAATCCTTTCAGGATTCTCGTACGAATCCTTTCAGGATTCTCGTACGAATCCTTTCAGGATTCTCGTACGAATCCTTTCAGGATTCTCGTACGAATCCTTTCAGGATTCTCGTACGAATCCTTTCAGGATTCTCGTACGAATCCTTTCAGGATTCTCGTACGAATCCTTTCAGGATTCTCGTACGAATCCTTTCAGGATTCTCGTACGAATCCTTTCAGGATTCTCGTACGAATCCTTTCAGGATTCTTATACGAATCCTTTCAGGATTCTTGTACGAATCCTTTCAGGATTCTTGTACGAATCCTTTCAGGATTCTTGTACGAATCCTTTCAGGATTCTTGTACGAATCCTTTCAGGATTCTTGGTCGAATCCTTTCAGGATTCTTGTACGAATCCTTTCAGGATTCTTGTACGAATCCTTTCAGGATTCTTGTACGAATCCTTTCAGGATTCTTGTACGAATCCTTTCAGGATTCTTGTACGAATCCTTTCAGGATTCTTGTACAAATCCTTTCAGGATTCTTGTACGAATCCTTTCAGGATTCTTGTACGAATCCTTTCAGGATTCTCGTACGAATCCTTTCAGGATTCTCGTACGAATCCTTTCAGGATTCTCGTACGAATCCTTTCAGGATTCTCGTACGAATCCTTTCAGGATTCTCGTACGAATCCTTTCAGGATTCTCGTACGAATCTTTTCAGGTTTCTCGTACGAATCCTTTCAGGATCCTTTCAGGATTCTCGTACGAATCTTTTCAGGTTTCTCGTACGAATCCTTTCAGGATCCTTTCAGGATTCTCGTACGAATCTTTTCAGGTTTCTCGTACGAATCCTTTCAGGATTCTCGTACGAATCCTTTCAGGATTCTCGTACGAATCCTTTCAGGATTCTCGTACGAATCCTTTCAGGATTCTCGTACGAATCCTTTCAGGATTCTCGTACGAATCCTTTCAGGATTCTCGTACGAATCCTTTCAGGATTCTCGTACGAATCCTTTCAGGATTCTCGTACGAATCTTTTCAGGATTCTCGTACGAATCCTTTCAGAATTCTCGTACGAATCCTTTCAGGATTCTCGTACGAATCCTTTCAGGATTCTCGTACGAATCCTTTCAGGATTCTCGTACGAATCCTTTCAGGATTCTCGTACGAATCCTTTCAGGATTCTCGTACGAATCCTTTCAGGATTCTCGTACGAATCCTTTCAGGATTCTCGTACGAATCCTTTCAGGATTCTCGTACGAATCCTTTCAGGATTCTCGTCAAAATCCTTTCAGGATTCTCGTCAAAATCCTTTCAGGACTCTCGTCAGAATCCTTTCAGGATTCTCGTCAGAATCCTTTCAAGATTCTCGTCAGAATCCTGTCAGGATTCTCGTCAGAATCCTCTCAGGATTCTCGTCAGAATCCTCTCAGGATTCTCGTTAGAATCCTCTCAGGATTCTTGTCAGAATCTCTCAGGATTCTCGTCAGAATCCTCTCAGGATTCTCGTCAGAATCCTCTCAGGATTCTCGTCAGAATCCTCTCAGGATTCTCGTCAGAATCCTCTCAGGATTCTCGTCAGATTCCTCTCAGGATTCTCGTCAGAATCCTCTCAGGATTCTCGTCAGAATCCTCTTAGGATTCTCGTCAGAATCCTCTCAGGATTCTCGTCAGAATCCTCTCAGAATTCTCGTCAGAATCCTCTCAGGATTCTCGTCAGAATCCTCTCAGGATTCTCGTCAGAATCCTCTCAGGATTCTCGTCAGAATCCTCTCAGGATTCTCGTCAGAATCCTCTCAGGATTCTCGTCAGAATCCTCTCAGGATTCTCGTCAGAATCCTCTCAGGATTCTCGTCAGAATCCTCTCAGGATTCTCGTCAGAATCCTCTCAGGATTCTCGTCAGAATCCTCTCAGGATTCTCGTCAGAATCCTCTCAGGATTCTCGTCAGAATCCTCTCAGGATTCTCGTACGAATCCTTTCAGGATTCTCGTCAGAATCCTTTCAGGATTCTCGTCTGAATTCTCTCAGGATTCTCGTCAGAATCCTCTCAGGATTCTCGTCAGAATCCTCTCAGGATTCTCGTCAGAATCCTCTCAGGATTCTCGTCAGAATCCTCTCAGGATTCTCGTTAGAATCCTCTCAGGATTCTGGTACGAATCCTTTCAGGGTTCTCGTTAGAATCCTTTCAGGATTCTCGTTAGAATCCTTTCAGGATTCTCGTTAGAATCCTTTCAGGATTCTCGTTAGAATCCTTTCAGGATTCTCGTTAGAATCCTTTCAGGATTCTCGTTAGAATCCTTTCAGGATTCTCGTTAGAATCCTTTCAGGATTCTCGTTAGAATCCTTTCAGGATTCTCGTTAGAATCCTTTCAGGATTCTCGTTAGAATCCTTTCAGGATTCTCGTTAGAATCCTTTCAGGATTCTCGTTAGAATCCTTTCAGGATTCTCGTTAGAATCCTTTCAGGATTCTCGTTAGAATCCTTTCAGGATTCTCGTTAGAATCCTTTCAGGATTCTCGTTAGAATCCTTTCAGGATTCTCGTTAGAATCCTTTCAGGTCTGAATCCTTTCAGAATTCTCGTCAGAATCCTTCCAGGATTCGCGTCAGAATCCTTCCAGGATTCGCGTCAGAATCCTTCCAGGATTCGCGTCAGAATCCTTCCAGGATTCGCGTCAGAATCCTTCCAGGATTCGCGTCAGAATCCTTCCAGGATTCGCGTCAGAATCCTTCCAGGATTCGCGTCAGAATCCTTCCAGGATTCGCGTCAGAATCCTTCCAGGATTCGCGTCAGAATCCTTCCAGGATTCGCGTCAGAATCCTTCCAGGATTCGCGTCAGAATCCTTCCAGGATTCTCGTCCGAATCCTTCCGGGATTCTCGTCCGAATCCTTCTGGGATTCTCGTCCGAATTCTTCCGGGATTCTCGTCCGAATCCTTCCGGGATTCTCGTCCGAATCCTTCCAGGATTCTCGTCCGAATCCTTCCAGGATTCACGTCCGAATCCTTCCAGGATTCTCGTCCGAATCCTTCCAGGATTCTCGTCCGAATCCTTCCAGGATTCTCGTCCGAATCCTTCCAGGATTCTCGTCCGAATCCTTCCAGGATTCTCGTCAGAATCCTTCCAGGATTCTCGTCAGAATCATTCCAGGATTCTCGTCCGAATCCTTCCAGGATTCTCGTCCGAATCCTTCCAGGATTCTCGTCCAAATCCTTCCAGGATTCTCGTCCGTATCCTTCCAGGATTCTCGTCCGAATCCTTCCAGGATTCTCGTCCGAATCCTTCCAGGATTCTCGTCCGAATCCTTCCAGGATTCTCGTCCGAATCCTTCCAGGATTCTCGTCCGAATCCTTCCAGGATTCTCGTCCGAATCCTTCCAGGATTCTCGTCCGAATCCTTCCAGGATTCTCGTCCGAATCCTTCCAGGATTCTCGTCCGAATCCTTCCAGGATTCTCGTCCGAATCCTTCCAGGATTCTCGTCCGAATCCTTCCAGGATTCTCGTCCGAATCCTTCCAGGATTCTCGTCCGAATCCTTCCAGGATTCTCGTCCGAATCCTTCCAGGATTCTCGTCCGAATCCTTCCAGGATTCTCGTCCGAATCCTTCCAGGATTCTCGTCCGAATCCTTCCAGGATTCTCGTCCGAATCCTTCCAGGATTCTCGTCCGAATCCTTCCAGGATTCTCGTCCGAATCCTTCCAGGATTCTCGTCCGAATCCTTCCAGGATTCTCGTCCGAATCCTTCCAGGATTCTCGTCCGAATCCTTCCAGGATTCTCGTCCGAATCCTTCCAGGATTCTCGTCCGAATCCTTCCAGGATTCTCGTCCGAATCCTTCCAGGATTCTCGTCCGAATCCTTCCAGGATTCTCGTCCGAATCCTTCCAGGATTCTCGTCCGAATCCTTCCAGGATTCTCGTCCGAATCCTTCCAGGATTCTCGTCCGAATCCTTCCAGGATTCTCGTCCGAATCCTTCCAGGATTCTCGTCCGAATCCTTCCAGGATTCTCGTCCGAATCCTTCCAGGATTCTCGTCCGAATCCTTCCAGGATTCTCGTCCGAATCCTTCCAGGATTCTCGTCCGAATCCTTCCAGGATTCTCGTCCGAATCCTTCCAGGATTCTCGTCCGAATCCTTCCAGGATTCTCGTCCGAATCCTTCCAGGATTCTCGTCCGAATCCTTCCAGGATTCTCGTCCGAATCCTTCCAGGATTCTCGTCCGAATCCTTCCAGGATTCTCGTCCGAATCCTTCCAGGATTCTCGTCCGAATCCTTCCAGGATTCTCGTCCGAATCCTTCCAGGATTCTCGTCCGAATCCTTCCAGGATTCTCGTCCGAATCCTTCCAGGATTCTCGTCCGAATCCTTCCAGGATTCTCGTCCGAATCCTTCCAGGATTCTCGTCCGAATCCTTCCAGGATTCTCGTCCGAATCCTTCCAGGATTCTCGTCCGAATCCTTCCAGGATTCTCGTCCGAATCCTTCCAGGGTTCTCGTCCGAATCCTTCCAGGATTCTCGTCCGAATCCTTCCAGGATTCTCGTCCGAATCCTTCCAGGATTCTCGTCCTAATCCTTCCAGGATTCTCGTCCGAATCCTTCCAGGATTCTCGTCCGAATCCTTCCAGGATTCTCGTCCGAATCCTTCCAGGATTCTCGTCCGAATCCTTCCAGGATTCTCGTCCGAATCCTTCCAGGATTCTCGTCCGAATCCTTCCAGGATTCTCGTCCGAATCCTTCCAGGATTCTCGTCCGAATCCTTCCAGGATTCTCGTCCGAATCCTTCCAGGATTCTCGTCCGAATCCTTCCAGGATTCTCGTCCGAATCCTTCCAGGATTCTCGTCCGAATCCTTCCAGGATTCTCGTCCGAATCCTTCCAGGATTCTCGTCCGAATCCTTCCAGGATTCTCGTCCGAATCCTTCCAGGATTCTCGTCCGAATCCTTCCAGGATTCTCGTCCGAATCCTTCCAGGATTCTCGTCCGAATCCTTCCAGGATTCTCGTCCGAATCCTTCCAGGATTCTCGTCCGAATCCTTCCAGGATTCTCGTCCGAATCCTTCCAGGATTCTCGTCCGAATCCTTCCAGGATTCTCGTCCGAATCCTTCCAGGATTCTCGTCCGAATCCTTCCAGGATTCTCGTCCGAATCCTTCCAGGATTCTCGTCCGAATCCTTCCAGGATTCTCGTCCGAATCCTTCCAGGATTCTCGTCCGAATCCTTCCAGGATTCTCGTCCGAATCCTTCCAGGATTCTCGTCCGAATCCTTCCAGGATTCTCGTCCGAATCCTTCCAGGATTCTCGTCCGAATCCTTCCAGGATTCTCGTCCGAATCCTTCCAGGATTCTCGTCCGAATCCTTCCAGGATTCTCGTCCGAATCCTTCCAGGATTCTCGTCCGAATCCTTCCAGGATTCTCGTCCGAATCCTTCCAGGATTCTCGTCCGAATCCTTCCAGGATTCTCGTCCGAATCCTTCCAGGATTCTCGTCCGAATCCTTCCAGGATTCTCGTCCGAATCCTTCCAGGATTCTCGTCCGAATCCTTCCAGGATTCTCGTCCGAATCCTTCCAGGATTCTCGTCCGAATCCTTCCAGGATTCTCGTCCGAATCCTTCCAGGATTCTCGTCCGAATCCTTCCAGGATTCTCGTCCGAATCCTTCCAGGATTCTCGTCCGAATCCTTCCAGGATTCTCGTCCGAATCCTTCCAGGATTCTCGTCCGAATCCTTCCAGGATTCTCGTCCGAATCCTTCCAGGATTCTCGTCCAAATCCTTCCAGGATTCTCGTCCGAATCCTTCCAGGATTCTCGTCCAAATCCTTCCAGGATTCTCGTCCGAATCCTTCCAGGATTCTCGTCCGAATCCTTCCAGGATTCTCGTCCGAATCCTTCCAGGATTCTCGTCCGAATCCTTCCAGGATTCTCGTCCGAATCCTTCCAGGATTCTCGTCCGAATCCTTCCAGGATTCTCGTCCGAATCCTTCCAGGATTCTCGTCCGAATCCTTCCAGGATTCTCGTCCGAATCCTTCCAGGATTCTCGTCCGAATCCTTCCAGGATTCTCGTCCGAATCCTTCCAGGATTCTCGTCCGAATCCTTCCAGGATTCTCGTCCGAATCCTTCCAGGATTCTCGTCCGAATCCTTCCAGGATTCTCGTCCGAATCCTTCCAGGATTCTCGTCCGAATCCTTCCAGGATTCTCGTCCGAATCCTTCCAGGATTCTCGTCCGAATCCTTCCAGGATTCTCGTCCGAATCCTTCCAGGATTCTCGTCCGAATCCTTCCAGGATTCTCGTCCGAATCCTTCCAGGATTCTCGTCCGAATCCTTCCAGGATTCTCGTCCGAATCCTTCCAGGATTCTCGTCCGAATCCTTCCAGGATTCTCGTCCGAATCCTTCCAGGATTCTCGTCCGAATCCTTCCAGGATTCTCGTCCGAATCCTTCCAGGATTCTCGTCCGAATCCTTCCAGGATTCTCGTCCGAATCCTTCCAGGATTCTCGTCCGAATCCTTCCAGGATTCTCGTCCGAATCCTTCCAGGATTCTCGTCCGAATCCTTCCAGGATTCTCGTCCGAATCCTTCCAGGATTCTCGTCCGAATCCTTCCAGGATTCTCGTCCGAATCCTTCCAGGATTCTCGTCCGAATCCTTCCAGGATTCTCGTCCGAATCCTTCCAGGATTCTCGTCCGAATCCTTCCAGGATTCTCGTCCGAATCCTTCCAGGATTCTCGTCCGAATCCTTCCAGGATTCTCGTCCGAATCCTTCCAGGATTCTCGTCCGAATCCTTCCAGGATTCTCGTCCGAATCCTTCCAGGATTCTCGTCCGAATCCTTCCAGGATTCTCGTCCGAATCCTTCCAGGATTCTCGTCCGAATCCTTCCAGGATTCTCGTCCGAATCCTTCCAGGATTCTCGTCCGAATCCTTCCAGGATTCTCGTCCGAATCCTTCCAGGATTCTCGTCCGAATCCTTCCAGGATTCTCGTCCGAATCCTTCCAGGATTCTCGTCCGAATCCTTCCAGGATTCTCGTCCGAATCCTTCCAGGATTCTCGTCCGAATCCTTCCAGGATTCTCGTCCGAATCCTTCCAGGATTCTCGTCCAAATCCTTCCAGGATTCTCGTCCAAATCCTTCCAGGATTCTCGTCCGAATCCTTCCAGGATTCTCGTCCAAATCCTTCCAGGATTCTCGTCCAAATCCTTCCAGGATTCTCGTCCAAATCCTTCCGGGATTCTCGTCAGAATACTTCCGGGATTCCCGTCGGAATCCTTCCGGGTTTCCCGTCGGAATCCTTCCAGGATTCTCATCCGAATCTTTCCGGGATTCTTGCCAGAATGTTTCCAGGATTCTCGTCAGAATCCATCTAGGATTCTTGCCAGAAGATTTTTTCATGTGTATGAGTGTTAAGCTTTTCAAATGTTTATTTTGCAAGCTTCCTGTATAAGTATGCTTTGCTCAAGTAGGCCGGCGTTATGTCAAAAACTGTGTATAGATTCTTACTTACAGTATAGCTTTCTTTCCTACCAGCAGCGGTACGTGCACTTGTTGCTGGCTGTTATTGATTCACGCCCTAATCCTTGAATAATAATGCAAAAAAAAATAAAAGTTTACCGAACAAATTATGCTTTTCGAAAGAAATCCAAGTCAGTCTTATTACATCTCTGTGTCTCCTTCTTCTTCTTCTCCGTTTTATTGTTTTGTTTCGTTTCGTTCGACTTTTTTCTTCTTACAGGTGAGTACTGTGGAACACAGTTAAACCAATCACATGTTTATACAGACACATTATCATGGGTTAGTGTGATTGTGGTAGAAGTAGAATTGGATGTTATCGATGTTGTGCCCACAAACGGATGGTTGATTGAAAGAAACGGATTGGCGCTAGTATCCACAGGGGTCCAAATGTCATCGCAGCAATCAGGTAATGAGAATGGTTACAATATTTTTCCACCCAGATCAACGCTCACTTCGATTGGGAGGTCGTAAAATTTCCAGAACTTCCCGCGCTCGTAAACGTTTTCGGATGATGAGACTATTTTTCCGACAAATCAGCATCGATTAGCAGCGCAAGACAGTAAAACGAAGAGTCATCGCCTTCATTCGACGAAAAACACCGAAAAAAAAACGAATCTCGTCCGGATGTCAGTCATGGTTTTCATTATCATATTTTATCATCACTTCACTTCTGTTCCTCCCTCGCCCGCTTCGAATGATTCATTTCACATTTCCACGAAAGTGCTTCGCGGATTAAGTATGACGACGAGCGGAGGAGTGCTCCATCCAAATGGGGAGTTATAATATTCGAAATCCATCGAATCATCTTGCTGCCGGATGGAAGTGGAAAATGGTCTTAAAAACGTGAATGCTTCGTTGGTATACCAAATCGGAGCCAAGAGAGGCGACTTAGTTGGTTCGCTTGAAGCAACAAATAGAATCTTTTGGTGTCTGATCTGATCAGGATCAGGAGGGATTAATTGTTTAAAATAAGCAAAGAGAAAAATGTGGGGAAAAGCAAGCCAGCATAAATTTCTCATCGCAGTAGGTCTGTTCCCAGCCGACAATGCTAGAGAAATGACTGTACGGCCATAGCCTGCTTTGTTCTAACTCATGAAGAAAAGCTTTCAACTATTCAAATCACTGCATGGCTCAGTGCTCATGTTGGTGAAAGCGGCAGCCACAGCTTGCTACGATTGGTGTGCCTTTTCGCGTCCGCCATGAAGAAGATAGCACAATACGACGACGCCGACTATGATGATGGTAGGTGACCCTGGGAAGGTTATTGTCGGGGGCGACTTTTCGCCGAGTAGTCGGCGTCGTCCTCATCGCTGTCTGTGACTTGAATTGTTCTCGCGACATATGTTTGTTGACAGCGAGAACGGGGGGATTGTGGTTTTGTGTTACGTTACGTTGCTGCGTTGTTATGTGCGGTCTCTAGCATATTCGCTTGGTTGATTTCCATTTGTTTCCGCTTTCTCGGGGGCCACTTGGGATGATCTCAGGGGGGGGGGGAGGACTGTGTCTCGGTGCTTTCTTATGAATTGCAAATGATGGTCTTGTGTTTTGCGAAATTGAAACAAATTCGTTGAAAATTTAGTGGAGATGGTATAAATCAGAATTTGTGTGACTGCTGAATACCTTATCTCTAAAATCTACTGTAAAACAATGCTAAAACATTTTAACCTTCAATGGGATTATAAGAAACAATTTTGCCGCAATAGACAAGATCTGTATATAGAAAAATAAAAGAAAATTGTGCTACAATAGATAGGAAAATCTTTTTTCAACATATTAATTGAAGTACTCATTATTAGAATTGGTTTTAAAAATAAACCGCACAACTTGTAACAGCCTTTTGTTCCACCGTAAATTGCAACCACGTGAACAACACATCCTCACGCAACGCTCTCACTCAACTTACCAGCAACTCACTCACCGCCGGGATCGACTCACTTGACACTGAAGAATGCCTGCCATGCCACCAACGACCGTGCGGTGGCGCTGGCGCTGCTCGTCATAGTCGTCATCATCGCTTGACTGATATTACATTTCCCCACGGCCGGCATGGCCTGCTGCTGTTACCGCTGTTACGCTGTCGTTTGACGACATGCAGTAGCGAGCGGCAGAAGCGCCCCCGAGTGTCGTTAAAGAGGCTCTCCTCTTCGGCCGAGGAGTGTGTGCTTTTAACACACACACAAGTGCCACCCACTTTTCCCATGATGATGCCTCAGTGGCAGTGGCATGGCGGGTGTGCGGTTGACTACGATGAGGTAAACCACTTCACCCTGGCAGTACACTCCAGTAGCAGTGCAGTAAAACTGTGCGGTGCGCGATGCGTCGCGACGACGGTGCACAGTGGGCCAGAAATCAGAATTTTGCGACAAAATACACAAGCTACTTTCTTTCTGACATTTGTACACGCCAAAATATGGTCCTTTAAGTTTGACCAATATCTATTAGAAGACCAGATTTTACAGACTCTTAGGTATATTTCTAGATTTTGTTTATGAAGAATCTTCACTATATTATTCAGTATAACTTCTCGAGTCAGTGAGTGCGTTTGCTGAAGATGTGACCCACGGTGTATGTACAACATTTAGAAGATGATACATTTCGAATGAACTGTAAATAGCCCTTTATTAATAAATCTGCTATGTTATAAAATACAACTGCTTTGGAGACGGGCTTGGTGGTCTAGTGGCTACAGCTTCTGATTCGTATGCAGAAGGTCATGGGTTCAATCCCTGGTTTCCTCCTACTTTGTTTCTTTATATCTACTTTCTCTCTCTCTTTCTCTCTCTCTCTCTCTCTCTTTCTTAGTTCTTCACATATACTCATGTATATTCATATGTTCATAGCCATCGCTAGAACCAGAAACGAATTGAAAAAGTCGTTTCCCTTCCTTCCAACTTCCACAGCACAGTGTATATAACGCCTGAAAGTTATGCAGCCAGAGCGAACAGTGCCACTTGACCTTTCATATTCACCACACATATATCACCTTACGAACACTACAAATTATCCCCTATCCATGGATCGCATCACCGATCCAACGGTGACTCCCAGATCTCCCATCCTTTCCGTCTAACAAATACCGCAGTCCGTGCTGGTTGTGGGGACTCAGAGCTGCTTTCGGTCTTTAGTAGCAGCAACCAGTACACTATCACATTCCTTACCCTTCCCAGCTGACTGTAAGGACTTGGCCGTTGCCGTTATTGATCAAAAATACATTTGAGAATAAGTGGAATGTCCCAGCCCCTTATTCAGTTGCATCTCAGTGCAATTGATACCAGTTCAGTTCAACCACGGAGGAGCAACCATTGACATGTCTTCTTTATGACTCGACGTTCGCATTGGAACTTGGCCTGCCTCTCTTGAACTGAGTGTTCATTGAGCGCTGCCGCAGTTATTAATTGAAGGGTTTTCTTTGCTTGCCATTGTATGAATTTGTACATTGTGTGGCAAGTACAATGATACACTATGCCCAGGGAGTCGAGAAAATTTTCTCGACCGAAACGGGAATCGAACCCGCCGTCTCCGGATTGGCGATCCATAGCCTTACCCACTAGGCTTACTGGAGACCATTGACATGTATAGTCGTTTGATCGTTTTATGTTCGAAAATACAACTGGTTTGATTCGAATGAAAATCACTTTGAAACACTGTTTCTTCTAGGAATCCTCTAGAAGTGTTTAATGAAATTCCTCTGCGAGTTCCTTGTGGTTTTCCTCTAGTAGTAACTTTAAAGATTCCCCTTGCTTTGTAAGAGCTCCTTCCGTAGTTTGTTTGTGTGTCCTTCCTTTAGTTTATTCAGAATTTGTTTAGAAGTTCTATCTGGGATTTCTCTAGGAGTTCTATTACTCCGATAAATTCAAAGGGATTCCATCAGAATTTTACCAAGTTTTCTCTAAAAATTCCTTCCGTTCGCCTTCCAGCGATTCCGAGATTCCCCCATACATTCCTACCAGTGGTGTCATCGAGGTAACTCCAAGTTACTCACTGGGTAACCAGCGCTTGAGATAAAAAAATAAACAAAATTAATTTTCTATCAGTATGATCGCCAATGGATTACTCTACGAAATTCCCCGAAAATAACTTTAAATAATCTATCAGAGCTTCATACCTAAATTTTCTCCTGGGATTTCTAACGTTTCTTACAGGAATTTATTCAGATATTTCATTTTTTTATCTGTATTAACGAGATTTTTAGCCCTAGGCTAGTTCATCTCAGGACCCACCCTTTACTTCCCCTCCGAAGGAAGAACTCACACTTTGTGAGTTTGTCGGGAGTGGGACTCGATCCCAGGTCCTCGGCGTGATAGTCAAGTGTTCTAACCATCCAACCAGGTCCGCTCCACATATTTCATTATCTATTTCTACGAAATTCCTCAAAAGGTTATTTTAGAAAATCTTGCAAAGATTTTGCTTCAGAGATATTGCCATATTGAATCTCTTCAGAAACCCTCTAGTAATTCCTTCAGGAATTCTTTGAGATATTCCTCCTGAAATTTATGCATTTGGATTCATAATAAAATTATGGGTATCTTCAGACATTATCCCATCTATTCCTGTTAAAATCCTTCAGAAATTCCCATGGTGATTCCTTTAGAAAATTTTCAGAGAATACAATAACAAATCTGCAAGAATATGTCCTTTGGATTCATCCCGAAATTTATCCATGGATTCTTTTAGAAAATCTTTTAATTTTTTTTTTCAGAAAGCATTTTACGGGTTTATATTGATTTTTTTTAACATTGCCATGGATTTCTTCGGAAATTGCTCTAGAATTTCATTTTGAATTACCAATAGAGAATCCCCCTAAAATGTCTCCAAGAACTTCTCAAGGAAACCTTACTCCTTCAATCATCTTCGAATTCGAGAAATGCTTTCAGCGATTCCTTCAGAAAATCTAAAGTTCAGAATTCCTCCAAGAATTTCTTCATGAATTTCTATGGGAAATCTTTCACAAACTCCTTCAGGAATTCTTCCATTTTTTATGCTGAAATTTCCTTCATGAGATACCTTTATAAATTTGTCCAAGGATTCCAACAAGATGGAATACTGTTTTAAATGCTCCATGGTTTTTTTTTTTTTCAAAAGGTTCCAGAAAATCCTGCAGGAAAATCCCTCGAGGAGCTCACGCAGAGATTTTTACAGGATTTCCTCCAAATATTTCTCCATGTATTTCCCCATAAATTTTTCAGGCATTTCCTTAAGGATAGCTCTAAGAATTTCTATGCGAATTTTTCTAAGATTTTTTTCAGAAATGTTTCCTGAGAATTTCAACAGGAATTCCTTTTTCAAGTATTTCTACGGGTATTTCTTCGGAAATATGTTCACAAATTACTTCAGAAATGCTTGCAGAGATTTCTTCATGAAGTCAAAAGTTCAAGATTTCTCCGGATATTTCGTCATAGACTTCTTTCAGAAATTTTCCACTAATTCGTTAGGGAATTTTCTTAAAAAAACACCTCATAAACTTTTTAGGAATTCCGCCCAAGGCTTTTCCGGAAAATTTCTCCAGGTATTTGACTTAGAAGTTTTTCAAAACTTCCAGCTGGGATTTCTTCAAAAATTTCCAAGGTTTTTTTAAGATGTTTCTCTGGAGATCTTCGAAAGTACCTCCTGAGATTTTTACATAAACTTTACTGGTGATTTCTTCAAAAATTCCTTCGGAAATTCTTTCAGAAATTCCCACTCGGGTTTATTCTGATGTTTTGTCAGGGATTAATTCAGAATTATATCCAGATTCTTTTTTAAAGGTTATGATATTTCTTCAGGAATTTGGTGCGCGGTTTCTTCAACAATTCTTTAATGGAGTACAACAGAAATTCATCGAAAAATTTATTTCTCTAATTTTCCACAGAGATTATTTTTAAATTCTTTCAAGAGTTCCTCCGAGAATTTTATGAGAAATACCTTAGGATTCATGCAGAAATGCTCACACAATTTTATTTCGGGAATACTTTCTTAACTCTTACACAAAAAAATCATGCTAAACTTCTTGAGGAACTCCTAAAATATTTTCAAGATAAAATTGCTTGAGATGTTTCTGAGATTTCTGCAGATTCCTGCAGATATACGTAGAGAAACTCTTGAAGGAATCTATTAAAAATATCTGCCAAAATTTTTGCAGAAATTGAAGACAATGGTTCGGATGGAATTCTTGAATAAATCCATCAGTAAATTTCTGAGTGATACCTGGAATAATTTCTGAAGGAATCCTTAGAAGAATTTCTGGAAAATTCTTAGGCATCACCGGAAAAAAAATGACAGAATACCTGAAGGAAGGTCTCAATAAACTCTAAGCAATCCCTGGAGGAACTTTCTGAATCTCACGAGAATTTCTATATAAATGTCTGAGGGAATCTCGGAATATATGGAATAAAACTCAAGCAAACTTAACAACACAACTTACAGAAATTTACAATGAAAAAATCTACATATCTAAAGGAAGCCCCTAGAGAAATCTTCAAATGATTCTCTGAAATAATCTTCGAATCTCTGTCAAAATGTTTTTCTTGAAATAGAATCTCTTCAAGAAATCTTTGAACGAACTCCTTGAGAAACCTTGGAGAAAATTCTAGAATTCTTGAGAAACATCCAGAAGAATTCCGATGGGAAATTCTTACAGAAATGTTTGAAGAAACACATGAAATAAAACATGCACGAACTTCCGTAGCAATCCATGAATAAATTTCCTAATTAATCACTGCTGAAATCGCAGGAAGAATCTCTGAACGAACCTTGCTTGAATCATTTTAGGCAATCCTGCAAGAATCATCTTTCTATAAAAATTCCAGAAAAAAATCGATGCATCTTGAAAGAATCTCTAAAAGAATAGAAGGTATCCCTAGAGGTAATCATGGTGAAATTGCTTAGCATGTCAGGCGAAGGAATAAGTTCCAAAATAATGTTAAGAAGAATTATTGCTGAACTCACAGAAGGAATACCTGCAAGAATGCGCTGTCGCAATAATTACAGCAAAAAGTCGTAAAAATTTTCAGTTATTTGAAATCATTCCTTTTACCAGTATAGGTGGCGCTGAGATTTGGGAATCTTGAGTATCCAGCTCTAATTTTACCATGACAACACTAATGCCTGCTGAGATTCCTCTAGAATTTCTTTACGAGTTGTCATTAGAAGCTTTTCCTGGGATGCCCAGACGGAATTCCTGTTATAATGTAATCCCAGATGAATGTATTGAACCTAACTTAGAAGAACTTCTGAACTCTTGAAGAAATCTCAGGAGGAAGCCCAGTAGGCACTCCTGGTGTATCCGTAGAAAAAAAAGACTGGAAGATTTCCAGAAGAAACTGTGTGGGTAACCTGTGAAAGAATTCCCGGAGGCATCTTAAAATTAGTTCTAGTTCTAGTGTTCCAAGTGAAAATTTTAAGACTTCCACCTCGAAACTTCAAATTTGTTCGATGATACATATCTGTTCTGTGGTAGGCGTTACCTCGGATGGGAAATGTGCGTGCGTTATCAATTGCCTGTTGAACTATTGAGGGACAAGACTCTGAACACATTGAGAGATGCTCATTGTCAAACGTATACCAAACATTTACGAAAGCTTCCGGGGGTTTTAGATTGGTTATAATTTGAATGTATTTCAAGAAGTTTCTTATGGCGTCAGAGGGGGTCCCCGGGGAATTCAGTGTGCATCAGAGACATTCTGGAGAGCTTTCGAAGGGGTTCCAGAGACGATATCCGAATTGTTTCTGGGACTTTCAGAGAGACTCAGCAACGTTTAACAGAAGTTTACGGGGCCTCTCGGCAATATCAGAGAGGTTTGAAATTGTTTCAAAGTGCTTCAGAGGGTTTCCGGGGTTCAAGGGAACTTCAGTTGATTTCAGAAAAGTTTGAGGAGTTGATTAATAGGAATTTAAAAGAGTTTCAGTGCGTTTTTTGGGCTTCGGGAATTACAATGGGCTTAAGGTGGTTACCGAAGATTAGAAGTTCCCGTGCACTACCAAGGGGTTTCAACGCCTTTCAAGGCGTTTCAGGATATTTTGTGAAGATTCTGGGGCTTCTGGGTGGCTTTTGGGTATTTTTTTTTCTTTCAAGAGAGCTTCAAAGGGGTTTAAGAAAGTTTAAAGCAGTAGGTTTCAGAGAGATTTCAAGGGTTTCCAACGGGCTTCAATGGGCACCATGAAAGTTTTAGAGAAATTTATGGGTGTCGTAGCGGGTTTCAGAGGAGTTGTAAGGTGTTTCAATAATATTTCAATCCCTTGTACTCCAACAAATAATTGATAGTTTGATGAGAGGTTTAAGGGCTGTGAGGATAGCGCTGGGAGTGGTTGGGGTTACGAAGAGGTTTTAAGGCGTTTAAAGACGTTTCAGTGGATTCCAGGTTATTTCTGGAGAGTTTACGAGAAGCTTATAGGGCTCTCAGGGGAGTTCAGAGTGATTCGATTGGCTTCAGGAAAGTTTCAGGTGTGTTTCTGAGGGGCTTCAAAGCCATTCAAGGAGTTTCAGTGGATTTCAAGAAGAGTTTCAATGGGTTTTCGCAGGTTTCAGAGGGGCTGAAGGGGTATTTTAGGGTTTCATGTCGTTTCACAGGGCTGGAATTCTCATCAAAGTGTAAAAACGCAGTAAGCCACTGGCTGCGCGCATTCAAACGAATGTGTTGCGTACGGATGCTCATTCTCACGGATCTTTTGCTCTTTGAGGCGCACTGCGTTTTGGCGCAGTGCGTAATGTATCTGTTTCACGCAAAGAGTAAAGGACACATGATGCACGCATACTCATTGCGCTGCTCATTGCGCTGTTGGTATGACAGAAATCACAGATAAACGAACGTAACACTGACGAAAAGTTCTTCCTATATATCTCAGGATCCTGACAACTTACAGAGTTGGTGTTTTCGGCATAATTATTAGGCTGGTCAAGGACCTACTGGTAATGGGTAGCTTGATTCAGAATTCTTCCATTAGGCGGCGCTAGTGATCGAACAAATTTTATATTTCATATATCTCAGGACTCTGATCACTTAGAAAGATGGTGTCTTCGGCATTGTTGTTTGGTAGGTCAAGGGCTTACAGTTCATGGACAATTTGTTTCGAAAATTTGCCACTAGGCGGCGCTAGTTACACATTTGAAAGATCATGCAAATGATTGATTTTTTTTTATTAAGTATTCAACATGCTGTAATTTTGTTTTCTTTGAACATATTCAAGTCAAGTCAAATGTTTTACAAAGACCAATATGTTAGCCGTAAATGTGCAAAATTTCATTTCATTCGGTTCACTACATTCTGAGATATAACAGTTTAATAAAAAATTCTCAAATATGAATCATTTAACTAGAATCGCTCTAACTTCATGTAAAATTATCCAATCAAGCCCAAATTTGTACTATTTAGAGCTAACTAGTTGTGCAATAAGCGATAAAAAATTGAGAATTTTTGGTGCACTTCATAAAAAGTTACAGCTTGCTGAATATTTTTGCGATAAATAATTAAAGTTGCATGCTTCTACTCATTTTTAACTAGCGCCACCTAGTGGTAGAATATTGAAACAATTTACCAATCAACGGAAACGCCTTAACCAACCAAACAACATTGCCGAAGACACCATCTTTCTAAGTGATCAGAGTCCTGAGATATATGGAATATAAAATTTGCTTGATCGCTATCGCCACCTAGTGGAGGTATTTATAATGAAACGGCCTATCACTAGCAAGACCTTGACTATTCTAACAACTTTGTCAAACACACTAACTATCTAAGTAATCATGGTGCTGAGATACACGGTATGAAATTTTCACAAGTGTCACATCTTGTTGTCTGTGATATTTTTCTTCACAGACAAACAGACGTATTACTGACGAATTTTTTATACCAAATATCTCATGATCGTGATAACTTCGAGAGTTGATGTTTTCGGAAAAAATATTTGGCTGATTAAGAACTTACCAATTATGATTCATTTGATTAAAAATTCCTCCACTAGGCAGCGCTACAGAGCGAACAAAATTTATATTATATATATATTTCAGGATTCTGATCACTTCTAAATATGGTGTCCTCGGCAATGTTGTTTGGTTGGTTAAGGCCTTTCAGTTGATTGGCAAATTGTTTCAATATTCTGCCAGTATGTGGCGCTAGTTATCAATTAGAAGAAGCATGCAACTTTAATTATTTATCGCAAAAATATTCAGCAAGCTGTAACTTTTTATGAAGTGCACCAAAAATTCTCATTTTTTTATCGCTTATTGCACAACTAGTTAGCTCTAAATGGTACAAATTTGGGCTTGATTGGATAATTTTACATGAAGTTAGAGCGATTCTAGTTAAATGATTCATATTTGAGAATTTTTTATTAAACTGTTATATCTCAGAATGTAGTGAACCGAATGAAATGAAATTTTGCACATTTACGGCTAACATATTGGTCTTTGTAAAACATTTGACTTGACTTGAATATGTTCAAAGAAAACAAAATTACAGCATGTTGAATACTTAATGAAAAAAATCAATCATTTTCATGTTCTTGCAACTGTGTAACTAGCGCCGCCTAGTGGCGGAGTTTCGAAACAAGTGGTCTATTTTCTTTGAGCCCTTGACTTATCAAACAACATTGCCGAAGACACCAACTTTCTAAGTGATCAGAGTCCTGAGATATATGAAATATAAAATTTGTGTGACCTCTAGCACCACCTAGTGGTGGAATACTGAATCAAACGATCCATAACCTTTAGGCCCTTGATCAGCCTAACAACTTTACCGAAAACATCAATTCTCAAAGTAATCTGGATCTTGACAAATATTGGTAGCAAATTTCGACAGTGTTACGTCTGCTTGTCTTTGATTTCACTTCGTTTCGCCTCACTCATTGTCAATTTACTTTCACACTCTTTCACAGTGAGTAGAACAAATAACGCAATGTGTAATGGCAAACTGCTCTCTGCGTGTGAGTTTGCTCACTGCGTTCTTCTTATTTCTCATTGCGTAGCGACCTGCTCTTTGCGCTTTGCGTTTAGAAACTGCGCATTGTGCGCATTGAGTGAGGAAATGCCAGCCCTGTCGTTTCATGCGGATTTTGATTCAGCCCGAGCAGAGGAGAATAGCAAATTGATAACAAAAGAATCACATAACCTGTTTTTATATCATAATTTGTTATTGTTAACTTATCAAAATATATCTTTTTAATAACATGTTTTGTTGGGCAATCTTATTTTGTTATGTTCAAATTATTGGGATATATCCACAAGATAACATTTAAACAATATATTTTATTGTAGAACAAGTTTAGTTATTATTCTACTATAGAGAATGTACAAATATGTGATGAACAATAACACAACAGTAACAAGTTCACATATTACCTGTTATTAAGTTGTGATTGGTCTAACAAAATATGTTATTGAGTTAGCCTTCCAGGAACATTTTTTTGTTATGATATTTGTTATTTTGCCGCTTATGACAGACAAGTTTGTAACATAATATGTTAAGCTAATAACTTAAAAATTACTGGTTCTATTTTATTTAATATTTTCTTCTGCTCGGGTGGTAAGTTTTTGATTCGTTTAAAGGCGTTTCCATGGAGTGCAGAGCATTTCATGGGTAAAATAATCAAACGTAAAAAAAAATCGAGTATTGCCACAGTTGTATTGAATATTGGAAAAGTAGCTTATAGTTTGGCATCACCTGGAAATGTGATTATTTCAGGATCTTGTTTTGAAAACAGTTATGACCTTGCAAAATATTACACCTAGGTCAATTGGTTTACTCCATGTGTGCTTCTCTTTTTGTGTGAAGTCAATTTATTGGATGCTTCAATACTGAGTATTGCAACGATTCCATATTATTGGTGGGTAGTGTATGTATATAAACCTTATTACAGCGAAAGATCTCTGGTTACATTTTAGATGACTCATCAGTAGTTCGGCTCCAGAGGCACGTTTTCCTCCATTTAGCCATGACCCATTAGATGACCCTTAGTCAAGGGAATTCTATTTGAAACTCGCCTTAACAGCCCTTTAAATCTCTTTCCGCCCAGTTTTTTAAAACACTCCTTAAATCTCACCTAAAGTCCGCCAACTTCTCTGAATGCATTTATATCCACATATATCTGGACTTTCTCGTTCGTTACCCAAGTCGGATTAAATTATAATGTTACACTTTCCAATTTACTGCACTCGAAGGAGCGACTTGGAGGTCTGACAAGCACATAAATTGAACTACAGTATGACCCATAAAAACATGCGACATTCAATTTTTTGCGGTATTTGATGATTTTTAATGAAATAATCCTAATGAATTAAACTTTTTTGGATGAGGATACAATAAGGAGGTCATTGTCATACAGGATCTCTTAAATTTTTGTCAAAATATTCATTGGTTACGTATATGGGATACCTTATAATTGTTAGCAATTTCTAAATAAAATCAAGTTTTCCTCTAATTTTCAGAGCAAAATGAACTAAGATAAAAACTTTTAAACACATGGAAACCATGAAGAAATATGTACTCTTTAATACGCCCATGTTTGAAAAATATTTTAAAAATAATTTCAAATGTTAAGGAAACAAAAACTAAAAAAGGTGCTGCATATTAAAAACCGTATTTAAGATAAATTAATAAAAAACTTGACACTGTTTGAATATTTTTCAAAACAATTTTTTGTCGATAAAGGCATATAAACCTACCTTTATGATAGGCACAAATACTAAGTACTTAAAAACAATTTCATGCTTAAAACATAATATTTTCTAAAAATTATCATTTGTCAAATATGTAATTCAATTTTCAGAAAATGTCTCTTAATTTATAAGTTAATATTTTTTCGTTCTTGTCCGGCGAACCAACGAACTCCTGAAGACCTTATCCTGCCATAAAAGTACTATTTAGAAAATAAAATTTGATAAAATGTGATTGAAAGCAATTGAAAGAAAATTATATCCTTAAAAAACGGCCTCTGGCGCGTGGACGATTTCGACATCCATATGTTTAACGTTATATTTCCAAAGGTATGTGCCATGAAATCAGTCTATGTTCCTTTGCCATTATCAAATTAGTGGCTCTACTATACTATCCTGTAGATACATGCAAGGTTAATCAGTTCGAAATAGGGAAACGATGACTTTGAAAACTGTCGCATTTTTTTTATGGGTCATACTGTACTACCATCACAAGATTACACATCAGGGTGGGTCATACGCTAGTATAGGATGCGACATGTAGTCAGCCAATTTGAGACCAATTTGCTGTCAAACGGAGACCAGCCATTGATCGATCGAAATAGTTATCTGTTTGCTGCGATCAGATCGCATTGTTGTTGGCCGTGTTGCTAGTTTGTAAGTTCAGCATTTGATACCAATATTCAAAATTATAGTATTACATACTAGCTGTCCCCGGCAAACTTTGTTTTGCCTACTGCGTTTTTTTTTTATCTCTTTATTCGGGGATTTTCTGCCGTAGGCAGGTTTTTGACGTTTCAAGTCCCTAGCCAAGCCCAAGTTCCCGTTCAAAATGTATGAAACCCGATTTTCAAAAACTCTCAATTCTCCCATGTTTTTTGCCTTATAAACCTTCCTTGGGTGAAAACTAACAGAACAAAACTTAGACGACCCAAATCAAACCATCCGTTCACAAGCTATGCGCGGTCCCACGTATGCCACTGCATTTTTATATATATAGATATAGATTTTATCAACTCAAATATATCAGCATTTTAATGTTAATCAACCTAAATTGGCTCCCATGCCTGAATATGGATAAAAATCATTGATTCAGTGCAAAACCAATCCAATTTTTTATATATTTTACTATAAAAGAAAGAATTTTCCGTATGAAGCAATTTTAGTTGCATGTTATGCTTTTCCTGTTGCAAATAGTGCTTTACGGTGCGAAATATTCATCAACATTTCAATCTTTAAGGACAAGCTATTTGGAGTACACTGCTCAAACTTTCTCCAGCACAAATCTAGAGAACCGTCAAACAGATCTGGCTAAAATATGTAACTCAATGTTTACTACGCGGAAGCAAGCATCAAGTTACATTTTCAGCCAGATACGTTTTTCTCGTAACTTTTAATGTAGTCAATTTGGTTAAAGTTTGTGTGAAGCTCGTGCGTGCACTTTGAAATTGATCTTCATAGAGAGAAGCAACTCAACAACGAGCACTCGAAGATAAACTCGTGCTCAATTTGAACGAGCACACTTGAGTCCGCACTCCTTACCGATGAACTAGGCTTATTGGAGCTCAAAGAATAACATCTAAGATACTGTCGAGATATTCAGGATTATCCAAAGTGTTCCGCAATTCAGATCATATTATCTGCAGCCGTTACAACAACTGTGTTGATATTTTGAGTTACGTAATTATACATAAGGCATTATTATTCGCCTAACGTGCAAATACTGTGCTATTCTAGTGCTGACGCGCTATATATTGGCCGATTATTGTCCCTATAAACCCAATATGACGAAATAGTGCTATTGATTATTTGGTCTTACAACATTAAGGATATTAAGGACTATTGCTCCGGGAAGCTCAAGAGACGTTATAAAATATTTAAAGGCGTCTCGGCAGATCCAGGAGCTCCATGAAACTGTTCTTGAGGTCAGCCCAATCACCGAACAAAAGTGACTCCCAGATATGAGTTATGTTCATTTTATTTTAAAATAGACGATAAGGCACCGAATATTTCCGTTCATTTTGTTAACATGCATGCTTACTTCTGGTAAATATATAAAAAAAAAACAAAACAAATAACGCTTTCTTACTAGCTTCGTATCAGAAAGGATGAAAATGGATGCACTCAGCTTAACCCTCCTTTGGCAACGTGATGCAAATGGAAGGTTAAGATGGGTTTTTGTACTCTGTAAAATTGAAATGACTACTGTTATGACCTGAAGTTATGCTCTTCGGAGTAGTTTGGTTGGTCTGTAATATCCCAATACAATTTTGGAATGATTCGTACGATTCCAAGGAAATCCTAGATATAGGTATAGGTATGGAGTTGAATATGTTAGATCAGCAAAAATCACCAAAGTAACAGCTGTATATGTCCAGAACTGAACTCCAGAACAGTTTGGACAATGCTAAATATACTGAAAGTAACAATATATATCAGTCTTCAAGAAAAGTCCTTGTACTTAAACTATATTGGTGCTTATAAAATAACAAATTAAACAGTCGCGTGGGCTCGGTGCCCAATTATCTTGCAGGTGACCCAAACTCGACTGGTTCGATGATGATCACGGTTAGGGTTCGGTGGTCCATCGATGAGTCGAGAGTGAGGATCTCACTCTCATATCACCGTTATCAGTTCGGCTGCCACACCGATGATAGCAGTTGATGATGGCAACAGTTCTGCCATTGGAAGCCTATTGCTTGCGATCACGGCAGGCTGACCGGTTTGCTTTAGCAGACTCGCAGGTAGCAGGTCAGTCGATATGGTGATATAATTCCTACAGTTGTGACTCAGAAATGCAGTCTGGGCTAGGTGGGATTCCTTGGTCACGGACAGGTCCAGTAAATTACGTTGATTGGAAAATCAATCCTTACTCTCTATAAAACATATGACTTCTGTTACGAATATAGCTCTGTGCTAAACTTGGAGTTCAAGTTAATTTGCATAACCTTTATTATCCAAGTAATCACAATGAGAGGCTTCCGAGTTTCTCAGAGGTTCTCGAAACATCTACATATTATGCAATGTAGTAATTTGTTGTTAAAACGAACAATATAACTTCTGTACCAAATTTTGGAACACCTCGAACATCCCAAGATATGGAAAAATGTTCCATTTTAACTTCTTGGTGTTCAGAATATCAATTTTGGTTGAGAAATTTCTTATGTTTTTTCATAATTGAGGAGCAGGTATTCAATGGCTTTGTCGAAGACAAAGTTCACATCGGGCATTTGGGTCATCTGTGACTCCTTCAACCCCAATGGGTTAGTCGTTTTTCGTTCTTCGAATTATCAGACAGATTGCCTTCTGTTTGCAAAATTTGTTACCTACATAGTTTTGTTTAGAAACCCAATGGGTCGTTAAGTAATGGTTTTCTGGCGAAACTAATAAGGCAGGTATGTGATACGCGCATCGTTTGTAATCAAGTACAACCTGGATCTGTCATGTGTTGCTTTTTAGGAGCTCTATGGGGTTGAGTAAGCTTTCAAGGGTGCTCCACGGGGGGTTACAGGAGGGTTTCAGAGGGGCTTCAAACCGTGTCATGGGATTTCATGGGACTTAGGCTTGGACTTAGGAGTGGGGGAGTTCTGTTTCCGAGGGTTTCAGTGAGATTCAGGGATTTTGTGTAGAGTTTCAGAAAAGAGAGGTTTGATGAATTTCCAAGACATTTGAAGGGCTTGTAGGACTTCATAAGGTGTCAGTAACCTTCAGGGTTGTGGAGAAAAAAAAATAATGTGGTCTCAGGGGACTTTAAGTCATTTCAGGAAGCTGCATGGAATCCAGAGTATTCAGGGAGCTTCAGTGACTTTCACGAGAACTTTCGAGGGGGTTTCAGATGGGTTTCAAGAGGTTTCAGGGAGCCTCCGGAGAGTTCAAGAGATATTAGAAGGGTTACAGAGAGGTTGCCTTGTCACGCTTCTCTGTTAAGATGTCAAGCCACCTCAGCGAATTTGGGAAGGGGGGAGGGGGGGGGGGTTGTGAGGATTTCAGAAGAGCTTCATGAAGGGAGATTTCAGAGACGTTTCCTGGCGTTAGTGAATTTTAAGCGGTTTCGAGAGCTCCCGGAAATTTGGGAATTTCAGGGGATCCAAAGGGGTTTAGTTGAAGTTTCCGCGTGGCCAAAAAAGTTTCAAAGTATTTCTACGTTCTGCGGGGTGTTGGTTGGAGTTTGAAGAGCATCAGAACGGCTTCTGGGGATTTTGGGACGCTTCAGGAGAACTTCAGATGGTTTCAGAAGGATTTAATTGCGTTTCAGGGAGTTTCAGAAGGTGTCAGAGGATTTCAAAGTAAGTTACAGGGAATTTTAGGGAATTTCAAGGTGCTGAAGAGAAGTTTTAGAGTTTTAGGGTGTTTCATGGAGATGTTGGTTAAAGTGGGTTTCGTAGGCGTTTCAATACGTTTTAAAGGACTTCAGGGCGTCTCATAGAAGTTTGAGGGGTAAATTATAAAACATACATGTATGAGCCTACGTAATTATAAACCTTATTTGAAGTATAGCGACAGATCACTAGTTAAGCCTGTTCGATGACCCAACATCTAGAGAGTTTAAGGAGACCAAAAACAGTCATTTAACTCGCTACTTGACAGAGCATAGTTGCATGAAGCTGTATGAGCAATGAAAATGAACTTTGTTCATAGTGCTTCAAACGATCACTGGTAATGTATGTAAATCAAACGACCAATACTCAGGGATGGGATCATTCATTTGCAAAGAGTTACATTCACTTGCTATTATCTCAGTTCAGAAGCATGCTATCAAAAAACAATGTATGGATGAATTTAACCTTGTAGTTTTATCTGAAAGTTTGCCGAACAATATTGGGGTCGCACACGCATACCAAATTCGTGACCGAGCTGTGAAGGCAACTCTCCACGCGGTGAATGTAAATTACATTCACGCCGTGGAGAGTTGCGTTTGATGCCTTCTGTTGACTTAATTATTGATTCTACGCTAATATATTCTTCTACAAAGTTTCAGATAAAACAAAAATAAAAAAGTGTTCCATACATTGATTGTTGCTGCGATGTTTCTGCAGCGAGTTACCAGCAAGTGAATGTAAATGATTGCAAATGAATGATCCCATCCTTGCCTATACTTAAAGGAGTTCTGGGATAACCTAAGATATGTAGATTCCAGTGTACATATTCGAATTGCTGACCAAATTTCCACTTTTGTAACCTTATTCCGAGTAAATTAGAATGACGCACTTTCAAATTTACTGTTTAATACTGCATTCGAAGGGGCGACATCGAGGTCTAGCGCGCAAAGCAATCTGCAACCAGGCATCCATGACCCCGGAGGTTGTTCCCTGGGTAATGCGAGGTACACTGAAGGCCAACCCACTGAAGCCTTAAATATTCTTTCTGTTCCTCTCCTTTGCGGTATGCCTACTAGGTATGCCTTTAAGAAAGGGAGGCTGAGCACTCTCTCTGATAAGCATTCTACCAATCACAGCGCCAAGTTGACCTCTCCCTGCCCAGAGGATTGAGCCTTTGATACCTTTCGAAACGGTGTCCGGCCATTTGGCCGAATGCCGTTTGGCCGAATGTCGTTTGGCCGAATGACTACCAATATGATCATAAGAAGTATTTCCTTCTTTTAATCATAGGCTATTCTTTTTAGTTTTGACATTGAGGGATTAGTTGGCATTGAAACTGCCAATATATTATCAAAGATTATTCCTTCTTTGAATCATAGGCTGTTCTTTCGAGTTATAATCATGCGGAGAACGGTGGCATGATCACTTAAGTTCATCGTTCATATTTCGGCTAAACGGCATTCGGCCAAATGGCATTTGGCCAAATGACCCTTTCGACCAAACGGCGTTCGGCCAAATGACCCGGAACCCTTCGAAACCTCCTGAGACTCCCCGTTGAATTCAAGTTCTTGCCAGTGGTTAGGGATGAAGCATTCTCAACTTAGTGTTGGTAAGGTCACCATTTTTTCTGTAGATCAAGTACCATTCAGAAGACCGTGGAAGATGCGGAATCCCACGTGTCCGTCCCCGTTCACATCTTTTCAGCAATGTAATTCCGAGTGATATCTCTATCGCATTGCACACTCGAACATTGTTCCACGAAACGTGGTCATTCGAAGAACACGTGCTTCGCGGTCTCGGCGCAGTTCGTGCACCACTCGGAACATCCTGGAGAATCTGGGCAAATACCACATGACCCAACAGAAATTGTGTTAGGTGAAAATTCAATTCGCCATGGGACTACGCTTGCTAGAGGAGTCCCACTCCCTCTACCTACTCCAAGGGCTGAAAGTCTCTCTAATAAAGACAAATCAATCAATCAACCCTCTACCTTACGATGTTCTAGCGATCCATATCCGTCTCTTTTGCCTTTTTAGTTTGGAGCACTCTTTATCTTCTACTACAACTAGCTAGGACATCATGCCCGTTAGTTCAAATACCACATCTTCTGACTGCGCTGTATACGCTGACCGTCAACCTGTGGGTACTCTGCAGTCGGTCCATAATTAAAAAGTAAGTTACAGTGACTTCTGTGCAATAAAAAACATGCGCAGCCGTGACTTTTTGGTGACAAGTGTGATGCTTGGGTAGCATTCAGCATAGACTGTTCTGAACCTCAACCCATCTGACACTTTTGAACGCGTTCTTGCTATCTCGGCCATTTTGGTCACTGGGCTGATAACTTTCCCCGTCAATGATCCCTCATAGGGTCTTCTGACCTTTCAGTGTAGACAGTCAACCTCGACCATAATGCACTCCAACAGCTTGCCAGTAGTGTCCAGTAGCTAATTTGCTTTGGATGCCGACGGATAGGTAGTTTGTGTTTGGATAGTGTAATCAATTTTTTTTCTTTTTCACCTTTCCGGAAATTCGCCTCTGTCGAGGAAAATCTGCGTAGCCATTTGTGAGGGCATGTGAGGGCGAGCCTCGATGGCCAGTGGCCACCTTAATGGCTATTCTCGCAGTGCCATCTGGACCTGATGTCTTGTTCATCTTGAGCGAATTCGCTAGTGCAATAAGTTCCTCATTTGTTACTGGAGCAACTTCACTTTGATCGGTTTGACTATAAGGAACAGGAGCCCATGGTCTTGCGTCATGGCGCGTTTCAAGACCTTTTACAGTATCTCGGGGAAGCGTTCCGGGGGTGTCCCTCAGAGACTCGTGTTGGTTGCCTGGCAGAGATTGTCGATGCATGTCCGCCTTTGTATCTGAATCTGCTTGTTCAGTGCCAGTTTAGCCACCCTGTTAGCCTTTCTTCGGATTATTCTACCTTCATTGATGCAAGCTCTTTGCATACTTCTCCTGGTTCTTTGGCAGAAAGCGCGAAGTTCTGCGATTTCTTTCACCACCAGTACTTTAGTCGGCGTCCGTTCCTGGGTAAAGATCGTCTTGGTATTGCGGCATCGTACGCATGGCTGATGGTACCGGTTAGATCGTCACCAGACAGAAGGTCGATCTTTCCCTCCTTGAACAACTGCTCTCTCAAATCTCAGGTTGTTGAAGCGCAAGGTCAGTCATCTCCGAAGGCTATTGATGACCCTCGACTGCGGCCGGTACACCAAGCGTGTACCTATCACCAACTCTGCTGTCTGAGTTAGTGTCTACGTTCACGAGTTCCACATTCAGCCTGGCTATGTATTCGAGCAGAGCCCAGTCTCTGTAGAACTCAAGATTGAAGTCCCCACTGACCAACGGGGCTCAGTCCCACTACTACACTGGATTGCGAATGTGTAGTTGTTTAATTGCTGTAAACAACGTGTTTAACGCCAAAGGGGGCGGGGGCAACTGTAGTAGTGCAACCCGTTGATCTTCCCTGTTGCGAAGCCCTCGTTTAACGTGGAAACTATCTCTTCAATTGGAAACTGGGGGCTTATGCTCTGACAAGCTTTTTAGTCTGATGCGCCATTGTGGAGATTCCGACCAAGAAAAAAGCTATCCGTTTGGGTGAAACTCTCCCCTTTGAGCGCATATACCGCGCTTCCCTCTTTGGCCACAAGGTTGAACTCCTTCTTGGCAAGAGTCACTGACATGCGAAGTTTCAGTAGGCCTGTGAGTTCTGTACCGATGTTGTTACGACCGCTGGTGTACCTGATAAGATTGCCGAGTTACTCAGCGGTTACATGTTGCGGTTCAGCATCCGCGTGAGGTTTGTGCCACTCATTTGCGTTTCCAGAGCCCGTGGTATAGCTTCCACCATCACCACTTGTGGTAGCGATCACAGCAGGCCAGCTCTCGCGAATGGGTCTATCGTCGGATTCATGTCTGTTGAGTCCCCCATAAAGCCGATATCCCTCTCTACCAATGCAATGATTGTATGCAAGTAGGGAGTTCACCCGAGGGTTGGCACGTTCCCTGATGGAAACTGAGCTCAAAGCGTGGTTTTTTGTGGAGGCTCAGCAGGATCAAGCTAGGCTTATCTCCACTTGATCTACCTGACTACCTGGAGCTCGTTCAGCTACCAGAGTGAAGCGAAAATAGCACTTTTATTATACCGCATTTAGTTCACCACTGGACTACGCACTGAGTCTTCATAAGTGCGAAAACGTAAATAAAACTGCGCGATTGCATCAAATCAAATTGATGTCTTCGGCGCACTATTTCTTCGATGTATGCTGAATAAGTGCTCTGAAGACACCAAGTTGATTGGATGCAATCGCGCACTTTTATTTGCGTTTTCGCACTCGTGAAAACTAGTGCGATAGTCCAGTGGTGAACTAAATGCGCTATACAAAATCGCATATAATCCTCGTCTTGATTCCATGCCTTTGAAGAAGCAGTCGGCGAGTTGACAAACAGTTCGACCAAAACAAAGTACATGATTGCGAGTAGAGACAGAGGTTTGTCTTGTTCCAGAAATAGTCACGTTTTCGTCACACACTTCCAATTCCTGACCCACTGTGCCCGGGGAGGGGTAGGCTGACAGTCGTTTAAAATGATAACGACGACATGAACGATGAGTGGCACGACTTTTTGATCAACAAGGAAGAGGGGGAGGGCAGTAGAAAACGGCGCACAGCAGAGCGCTCACAAAAGAATGCACGATCACCGTTAGTTGTCGTTTGAAGCTTCAGAGCTGTGTCGCCGCTATGGCTTTGGCGTGTTATCACGTACCCGAGCGAGCGAGCGCGTATCGATCCTCCCACCAACCAACCGAAATTTGGCTCGACTCTTCCACGCTTCTTGAAGCTGCTGCCAGCCATCTTAATATAGGAAATTCCTTCCTGTCGTGTACGCGAGATCCGCACAATCCACAAAACGGCTCAAGGACAATGGAGCAGCACTCTGTGCTCACAATGTACGTATAGTTGACATGGCAGCGGGAGGCAGAAAGCAAAAAAAAAAACTCATTTAAATGATGACTATTAAAGCCATTTATCTTGCTTTTGGCGCAAAGTGGAAGGACATGGCGAGAAATGGGCTAGTTGTTGTTTCTTTTTATTCTTCTCTCCAGCCGGCGGCCAGCAGCCATGGAACCGGAATTTGTGCGTTGTCCTGTGACGAGAGTTGGTCCGTTCCGTTGTTGTTGTTGGCCGCTCCCGCTGGCTGTCGCCGTATTCGCTTCGCGCGGTCACGGTGAAATTTTCAAATGCCTTCGTTTTCTTCGACCGCGTTTATGCGGTCTGTTCGCTTTGCTCGCAGTCCGGACGTTTGAGGTCACGGTTTAGAGCAATCAAAGCATGTCATGAGTCGGGGCAAAATTGCGACAATTTTTACAATGCCTACTCTGGTTGTTTCTTCGTATTCTTAGCTCTATACTCCACACAGCAATGTTGTTTGAGCGACAATTTAATGGTGACAATGGCGTGAAGTGCTGCCTGCCAGCCGGATAAGAAAAGCACAGGTGGCAGCCGGCTGTCGAGAGGGATTTAGCGAGGGAAGACCGTTTCGCTTGCGATAGCTGTACAAGGGTAGTCGTTTCTCATTGGATTGGATTGAAATAAGTTGCTCACTGAGATTATAAATTAGGATTAAATAAATTTTGTCGGGAAGGGAATTTACTCGAAACTTCTGTTTACCTCTTCGTAAGGTTCCCAGGGCTTCGTTCAGAGTACTACTAGATTTAATGTGTTTGGTAAATTCATTCTTTTTAGAAGAAAAAGAGCTTGAAGCACGTTTTTCGGTCGATGTGAGTTTAATATCATTCAGAAAGCCATAGAGAATGTGACCCCAATGTCAATTGATGTGCTGCGAAGAAATTCAAAATTTTAATTGTACAATACAATAATTGCTTCTTCTACAAATCTTGGTGTAGGGATTTCTTCTAATTCCCGTCTATCTAAGCTTCGATCAATAACGATCGAATTGATTCTTGCACCTCGCCTAACGCATCATGATCAATTTAGTATCAAATACTAATTTATAAATTAGCTTTCATATCATGTAAAATATTGATGGAAAGAATCAACTTTATTCTGCGGAACTCGAATTTGACGGCTACACAGTCTTGATAAATCAAAACGATTTGTTATGTAACCCTACGTTTCGACACTTTGGATGGAATCTTCTTCAGAGGAAAGATACGTTTTTCGTTTTTTTTTTTCTATGTAATTTTGTGTAATTCTGTAGACAAAATCACATAGAACAAAAATGTATCTTTCACCTGAAGAAGACACCACCCAAAGAGTCGAAACGTCGGGTTAGATCAAAACTCGTTTTGATTTATCAGACTGCGTCAAATCCGAGTTTAAAAAAAAAAATTGAATCCCTCGAACTCAGTTTACGTCTAGTTCACGCCTATTTCAGGCACAACCTGAATCCAATTCCCGGCACACTATGATGCATTGGTTGGTCAAAAACTATGATTTGACCGTAGATGTTTATTCGAAAATTCGGCCAAATTCTTCGCAATCCAAATCATATCGTGTGTTCAAAGTAAATACGATAAGCAGAAAGCTTTTGAATCAAGATGGATGTAGCTTGAGCATATCGACCTAAATATTTCGATAAATATATTGGCTCTCTCGATCATAATACGCCATCACAGTGCAAGGACGGAATGTTTCTCTATGGTTGTACGATATTTTGTATGCAGAAAATTCACGAATACATTTGATTGCATCTTTAGGCGAAAACAACTTGTTGTTTACATTTTACCGACGGGAAAAAGTTGTTTGTATGAAAAATTGAACAGCTTTTGCTGCATTCTGTAGCACTTAAATCCATCTTTGAAGTACCACTGAGCTTTTGAGAGAAATTGACAACTTGTAAGTGGAGTGAAATAAATACGTGGAATTTTGCGTAATTATTCGATTTCCAGTGCTATAGGGGCTGGCAGAGATGCCAGATTATTTTATCAAAAATCTGTATCAATGCAGATTTTTGTGTATTGCTGTATTTGAGGATATAGTAGACATCGAGAGTCCAGAATTTTAATAAAATCTAATGGAAATTTACTACTCTTTGGCGATTTTATTTTTTATTGGTGTTTATTTTCATAAAACATTGTTCTAAAAATGTACAAATTTTCATAAAATCTTTAAGCAGCAATTTAAAAAGTTTTCATTAAATTTATTGAAAATAACTTCAAATTTAATGTTTTCTGGAGAAAATTGTATTATTCTGTACTCTGTAGGTCAAAAATCTGTATAACACAGAAAAATCTGTATATCTGGCATCACTGGGAGTTGTTTACTCAAAGTCCCAATCTTTTTGCATCCATCTGCTGAGCCATTGGCAAAGGTACGTTGGAATATCTGTATTTATTGGCTAATTTCCACCTGATAGGACGGGAATTAGCGCATATGACGAAGTAAATTTCCACCCTACGTATCAACGATGCACACACTTCGTCTGCGATGTATACACCTAAGGCAGCATTCATTTATTACGTAACGATAAAATCGGCATTTTCTGACCTCCTCCACGCTCCGTGACGCTTTTTTATATGAAAGTATGAAAATCTTTTTGAAATTTTTGCATGGACCGTAACGCGCGACCGTACTACACCCACCCCCGAGGGCGTTACGTAATTTGTGGACGGCACCTAATTCCAAACCGCCTTTGTTTCACTGTAAAACCTTGTTCTGGCATTATAAGCCACAGGCTTTTTCGTGAGAGATAAAGGGGTGTAAGAAGAAATCTATGGTCGATCTTGGAGGGTTTCATACATGCATAGTTTCAAGAGAGAGATGATGAAAGGACGTCTAAGTTGAACTAAAAATAATCATAAAATTTTAAGTGACTGGGAAGGAGGGAGAACTGAAACCACAAGCACTTCTGGGGTCCTTCAAGGGAGATTTATGAAGAAGGATGGGGCATTAAAGGCCGTGTCAATGGCAGTCATATCATGGTAAAATCAGAGCTTTACAAATTCCAAATTTAGGTGTGCCTGGGCTGGTACATCCCCTAGAGTACACCCCAATGGAAATTCCTTCAGTATTGTGCCTTAAGAACATTTTGTGGATGATTTTTTCTTAACCTGGGCGATAGCTCTATACATAGCTGAATATGCGGAGGGATTCCTGAGGGAATCTGTGTATGATTTTTTGAAGAAATTCCTGGTTGGATCGCTGAAAAAACTCATGCAAGAACCTCTTAAGGTATCCCTAGAGACGATCTTTCTGCATTTTTCAATGGAATCCCAGATAGAATCCTAGGAACAATTTCAGAAAAAGTCACTGAAAGAGTTAGTGCATATCTGGACAATTTCTGAAGAAAATTCTGAAAGAACTCATGAAGAAACAGAAAAGAAAAAGATCGAAAAGAGTCTCTTGAAACAAAAATCAAAAGGAGCCCCGAAATTTTCCAGAACAAACTTGATTTGATGAAGGAATTTCTGGAGGAATTTCTAAGGGAAACCATGGTGGACCATAAACGTGCGAATAGCGCTATCAGTCATCTAGGTGTTTCGAGCCTCGGAGAGTGCCCAAGTAACAATGACTGCTGAATAACAGCTTATTCAGTCAACATTTTCAAAATCAAGCTTAAGAGCAGCTTATTCATCTGTTGTACAGCTATTATGTTTGTTGGGTGGGTTCTATTCCCGCTCCAGCCGATGAAAACCATTCCCCACTGGACCACTGGTGTTCCGTTTTTTTGTTCTCTGGTTGAAAACGATGTAGTATTTTCATTAATTAGACAATTTTGAAAAGAATTCATGGAAAGTTTTCTAATGGAATCTTTGTAGCAACTTTCAGAGAAATTTCAGAAACTGTCCTTGGATATTTTGAAGATTTCCCAAAGAAATCCCCGGAAAAAAGTTATGAAGAATGTTTTGGAGCAATTTCCGATAAAATACTGAATTTCTGATTTTCTGAAGGAGCTGGAGAAATTATCGAAGGCTGTAGAAGATTTTACGAGAAAATCTCCGGCGAGATTTATAAAAGATTCCACGAAGAAATCTCTAAGAAAGTCGAAGGAATATTTCCTAAAGAAATACTTGGAGAAATTTCGAGAGGAATCTCCAGACAGCACCTGGTGAACTATCTAAAGGAATGTGTGAAAGATTAAAAAAAAATCCATAGATTATTTTTGAGAGGTATCCACGCAGCATTTAAGCAAGCAACCCATGGGTGGTTTGCTAAAGAAGTTCTTGAAAAAAAACTTAAGGAAAGACTGAAGGAATTTTTGAAAAAAAAATTGAAGGATTTTATAATTACATTCTTGGCGGAATTTCTAAATTAACCTATGAAAAAATTCCGAAAGAATCCTTTAAGAAAACTTGAAGTCTAATTACTGAAGTGAATCCCCGGAAATATCCTGAAAGCCTCTCCTGCAGCTTTCTAGGGAGTCTATGTAGTAATAAATAATAAGAGGTTATCAAAGGGAATCATTCGAGACAATTCCTAAAATATTCCTTGAAAAATTTCTGAAGGAATCTTTAAATAAAAGAGAACTTTCCAAAGATTTTTTTTTTCAAACAATTCTTTAACCTTTCTTTTGTATTACGTTTGCAGTAGCTCGTTGACGTAGTGTTCGGTTTGGATCAAAAATGACCCTAATGCCAAAGAAGGGTTAAGAGATTGATGGTGAAATTAGTAGTGAAATTTCTGAAAGAATTCCAGGAGAAATTATTAAAAAATATTTCCATATAAATCCTGGAAGAAAGAAACCGGGAATTAATTCATGTGTAAGTTTCAGGAGAAATTGTGAAAATTCTCTGAAGGAAATTCTGAAAGAGTTTTCAGAAGATTTCGTAAAAAATAAGCCTAAAATAGTTTCTGAAGGAATTTTTGAAGAATTTGTTTGAAGGGTACCCGGATAAATTTTTGAATAAATATTTAGAGGAAATTCAATTCTTACGAGATTCTTCTGTGAATTTCTAAACCTTGGATGAATCCACGGTGGCTTTTCAAAATAATAAGTAATCCTTCACTTTCAGTGGGAATGTCTGGAGAAGTTCTTGGATATATTTCCAATAGAATCCCAGGAAAAACTTTTTTTTTTCATATTTGGAAGATTTTCTGAAAAATTAGTTGTATTTTTTAAGAAACTTCCGAATGAATTTCTATTCAATTTTCCAGATAAAATTCTGTAAAAATGTTTAAAGAAATTCATAGAAGCTATCTTAAAGCAAACAATGCAAGAGATTTTGAAAGATTTCTTTTTGATTTTTTTTGAGGAATCTCTGGAGGAATTTGTAAGGCAATCCCTGGTGAATGTTTCAGAATGCATCCTTGGAAAAGCTTTTTTTCTAATCCACGATGAAGTGCTTGGCAGAATTTTTTTAAGTACCTTTAAAAAATTCAAAAAAATTCCTTTAAAAAAACGCAGAAGGAATTTTGCAAAAAAAAATCATTTTCTTGCACATACGGCGTCGAATTGTTTTGGTTTTAGTTAATCATCTTAGAGGTTTTCTTATATTTAAGTAAGAAGAGCGATTCCCAATATTGGAGTTAGTAGTACAAAGTTAAAGCGTTTTTTCAGAAATTCATAAATTTCACTAGAAAATTGTACCGAAATTTCTTTTAATATTTCTAAAGAGATTTTTAACCGGTAAAAAATTTGCAAAAAAAATATACCGACTTTTCGAACCCTCTCAGCAGTGAATAACTGACACTGAGGAAGATGAGAAGTGGTAGTTGCAATACGCGTGTCTGTCAAAGGATAACCAAAACTGATTACACTCATTAAAAAAATGTTTCTCCAGATTTTCAAAAAATCCTCCATGAATTTTGGCAACCGAATTTTCCAGGAATGCTTCTGAATGTTGCTTGCTAAATATTAAAGAAACTGCACCAAGGGTTCTTCAACAACTTCTTCCAAGAAAATCTCTAAGAATTTACACGGGAATTCGGCAGAAGATCTATTTAAAGAATCTTAAAAGGATTTCAGAAGCTTCTTCAGGACTTCCTTCGGAAATATCTCCAGGAGCTCCTTCAGTAGCTTTAGATGTTTTTCCATGAATGTCGGCGGCGAGGTGTTTCTTTAGAAATTCTTCAATGGATTTTTTACACATTTTGTTTAGTTTTTCAGCGATTTTTTTCGGATAATCTTCCAAGTGTGTCTCTAAGAATCGGTTGCACATTCCCTAACGGATTATCCATAAAATTCCTGGTAGTTTTCGCATGAGGTCCATAAATGCATTCTCCAACATATTCTTGGCACCTCTCTTGAATGTTTTTTTTTTGTGTAATTTACGTATGACTTTCTTGGAGGATTTCTGCCGATATCCAGAAATTTCTCTAGTTTTTTTTTAGAAATTCCTCAAGAGGAACCTCTACAAATTGCATCAAGAACTCTTCTGGAAATACTTCCATGCTTAAGAAATTCTTCCATGGATTATTTCTGAAACTTTATTTACGAAATGCAACAAAGAGCTTCAAACAAGGTTGCAGCGTTTTTTTTTTTTAATCAAAAATTCAGAAACTCAGATTTTTTCCAGAAGTAATCTCTACAGACTTCTACAAAAACTCCTTCAGATATTTCTCATGATTTTTTTTGTTGGAACCGTTACAGAAGTTTAATAGTTTCTCCACACTTACTTCAAATATTTCTTTAAAAAATCGCTTACGAATTCCTCCGAGACATTTTTTTTTCAGAAAAACCTATACGAATAAGGTATTGCTCCAGGAACTCTCAATGTTCCAGAGCAAAGTACAATAACTGACCAATAACAAACTGATTACTAGATTTTTTTCAGATGCATTCCTAATCAACGGATTCAACGATGCAGCGATTTTTTTTCTGAATATTAAAAGTTCAGAAATTTAAAAATTTCTCCAGGAACAATCTCTAGAAACTTCTACAGAAGCCTCTATAAATATTTCTCATGAGATTTTATGTAGGAACCGTCTCAGAAGTTTAAGGGTTTCTCCAGGCATTATTCAAGGGGTTTCTTTGAAAATGCCTGAACTAGTTCTTCTGGGAATTCTAATCGTAAAATATTTTTCAAGGAATTCTTCTCAATGTTGCTTATCAAGTAAAATGAGAAATTCCACCAAGGGTGGCTCATGGAGTTTTCCTAGGTATTCTTCCAGGACTTCCTTCAACAACTCCTTTTAAGAATATCCCCAGAAATTTCTACGGGAATTTACCAGAAGGTTTATTGAAAAATTCCTCCAAGGATTCTTTCAGAAATTGTTCCACGGATTCTTTCTAACGATTCTTAAGGATTTCCTTCGGAAACGTATCCAGAGACTCCATCAGTAGTTTAAGAATTGTTTTTATGAATGTTGGCAAGGAATTTCTTTAGAAATCCCTCAACGGATTTTTTTTTTCGGATGTTTATTTACATATTGGTTTTTAAATTCTTCAGCGATTTTTTTTCGGAAATTCTTCCAAGGATTTCTCCAAGAATCCCTTAGAAAATTTCATGGGAGCTTACTGAAGAAATTTATAGAAGGTATATTTTGGGAATAGCTTCTGTCGTTTCTTCAGAAATATCTGACGAGATTTCTTCAGAGATTCCTCCAGGATTTTTACAAAAGTATTTCATGGAATTACACAAGAAATACAGAAGAAATTTCTAAAAGAACCTCTGGAGATACTGAAGATTCCAAGAAGTTTTTCATTTTTTTTAAAGGGTCCTGAACAAAATTCCCTGAAGGAATTTTTGAAATTTCAGAAGTAATACCTGGAGGTATTCCTTGAGATGGCTCTGCAGGTAGAACTATAAGAATGTTATGAGAAACTTTTGGAGGAATTAAAGTAAAAAGTCTTGGTGGAGTTTTTTGAGAAAAGCTCTAAACGGATTTCTAAAGGACACCCTAGAGGAATTACTGAAGCAAATCTCAGAGATATTTCTGAAAGTACCCTAGATTTTTTTTTATCAGTCATCCATGCATAAATTGCAGATAAATGGTTCTGCAAGGATTCCGAAATAAGTATCTAAATAAATTTCTGAAGGGATTCCTGTAAAATGTTCTGTAGTAAACCCTATAAAAAGTATTGGAATATTTCTGTAGGAATTATTGAAAAGAAATCTGGAAAAACAATTTCTGGAGTAATTCCAAGAAGAATTTTCGGAGGATATCCAGCAGAAATTTCAAACAAATCTGGACGATTTCTTGGTTGTTTTATACCAATTCTATTCGTACAGTGTTCTTCCGGTATCCGCATTTTTTTTATTTTTTGTTTTATTTTTTATTTTTCAATCACTTAACCTAATTTACAGCTCGATTGTCCACTATGGCACTGCGTGAGCGATCCCAATTGGAAGCTGTACTCACATTTTGTACAGCGCCTAAATGTATTCTATTCTAATAGTACTATATCGAACTGGTTGCCGTTGCGCTGTTTTCATTTTCTACCCTATCATGGTAGAATGATGAGCACTAGGATGTTGGTGTGTGGCTGTTGGTTGTTCCTGTTTTCAGTCCGGTTGGGGGTCCATTTATGGGTTGTCGCTTGCCGATGTCCAAGTATCCGGGTCCATTTGAGCCATGGGCTCAGAAGAGGGTCAGTGTCAGCTGCTCTCAGGGGGAAGGGCAACTGACGAAAGTGCCGGGGCTGGGATCGAACCCATGACCATATGCTTATTGAGTAAACGTGTGACCAATTGCGCCACGGGCCTCGGCGTATCCGCATTTGCTGCACTGAAGTTTATGCAAAAACAACTTTTGGCCTTAAATATGTGTGAAAGTCTTTGATTTACCATAAAACCTTTCAATAGCTTACAATAGCTATATCAGTTATTTCAAAACACCCATGAAATAGTTTACCATCCCATAATCAAGCTTCATAGTGTCTAAAACGAATCCATTCTGGGTTATTCGGGGTTTAGACCATTTTTTGTTCCCACGCAAATCTAGAATCCAAAGCTAACTGGTGCAGATAATAGTAGTTTACGCAACAAGGTGCAGAATGACGATTTTTACAGCATGAGTCGTACATTTATCCAACGAGGCTTGCCGAGTTGGATAATTACGACGAGTGCTGTAAAAATCGAGTTCTGCACCGAGTTGCGTACAACGTTTTTTGCAAGTTCATAAATTACCGCTTGAACAAAATTTTTCATCAAACTGCATACTGATGCTCATAGCCATGTTTAAGAAAATCTGATCATAGCAGGTTATACTGTGCAGTTGTCACAATTTTTCAAAACTGCATCCAGAAAGCATCACGAAGTTGATCAAAACTGAAAACAGTGTTGTAATGGTTCATTACGCAACGCAAATCAGTGCTGTAATGAACCATTACAGCACTGTTAATTTGGTATGGGAAAGTAGGTCTTTCCCTGTCAGATTTGCGTGAGGTAAAATGGCCTATTACGATGAGAAGTTGCAAAAAACTAATTACAAATTCAAATCAATATTACATAAAAACAAACTAATTATATTATTTTTTTTCTACAAAATACAATGAACAAGTATCAACTGCTTCTTACAACACTTTTTTAAACCGTTTTTGATCTGCAACCGATTGGAAGCGTATCGATTCTAAAGAGGCTTGAGGAGAAAACAATACTTTGTATTTGAGGTCTGTTCATAATATAGAGCTGTCTGCTGTCGCACGTTACATTTTGTGTGTTGCATTGTGTTATTAACTTGAATATAACATGCGAACAAACACAGCACACCTCAGCTCAACCTCAAAAATCAATTGCCCTTTGATCTCCTAACCAGAAATCAGCTGATATTTCGCTAGTAGGTACACTGCGGTGCTTTTCTGTTTATAGGTGAGCAGAGCACCACCGACCGTAGGTATAACATCGCACTCTCGCCAAATTCATCGTCGCCGCAAGCACGAAAATGGAAATCCACTTCGTCCTGTTCGTTACTTTACAACACCAAACGAACGAAACAATATTCTCACCAGTCAGCCAGCCAGCAGCAGCACGATGCAGTGATGATGATGACGGTGGTGGCGACGACGACGACTACGACAATGATCGTCGTCGTCGTATCCCAACTCGTCTTCGTTTCCACGAACCATCCTTGTAGCTACCTACTAGGTACCTAGCACTAGCGGGCCATCACAAATGGCTCCATGTGAAAATGAGAGTGAGAGTAGGCGGCGGCGGCAGGATGCTCTTTGTTCTGTTCGCGCGCGCGTCTCCCAAGAGCGAGCGGGAGCGTGAGTGAATATGGAACACCACCCCCAAACCAACCGTTGAATAGCATGCAGTTTGCTTCGATGCGATGGGTGGCGACAGCAGCAGTAGCAGTCACGGTGCTCCTCAGACCGTGAAATTTAAAAAAAAATCTCCTTTCAATCAATGCAATAGAAATACCCTAGAACTCCAATGGCGCTGTAGTCACTTTTCTTATTTAATTATTTTAATAACTTTAATTGCAATAATTTACTATTTTAAAGTGTCCATCTTGTAGAAAACCTTTTGTTATGGTAAACAAAATTAACTTGACACTTCTAGTACCGCTGCTGACGCTGTAAGGGCGTGGCAAACTAGATGTTAGTCACACCAACAGTCGCGACATTGGACTTCTGTGGCTAGTTATTCTACTATCAATGCACACTGTTGTTTTCTATGACTATCCTGTAGGTAACGTCTTGTTGTTGATCAGGTTTTATCGAACAATATTTATGAGACACATTCCACGCACATCTAAACCTTAGAATTTAAACTTCTTTGAACAATATTTCCGTGCAATTGACAACATTTCCAAGCTTTACGTTTTGAAACAATGATAATAAATTTAAATAATTATTATCAGATTCCATGAATACTTTACCTTACCAACAATAAATACAGAAGGTAGAACATGTTGATGCAAATTGAAAATGTTGCTTTTGCGATGGTATCGTGGTGCGCTCTGTTTCTCAATTTTCCCGAAGTTAAACTGTTCTATCTTTGATGAGTAAGTTTTAGGCCTGTCCAATTTGTTTTATCTGTATTAACGAGATTTTTGGCCCTAGGCTAGTTCATCTCGGGACCAACGATTTACTTCCCTTCCGAAGGAAGAACTCACATTTTGCGAGTTTGTAGGGAGTGGGATTCGATCCCAGGTCCTCGGCGTGATAGTCAAGTGTTCTAACCATCACACCTGTTCAATTTTTGAATATATTCTCTGATTTTCATGTCAAACCTTATATTTTGGTATCCAAAGAGTAGTAACTGGTTGAAATTTCAGCCAAATCCATTGAAATTAGGTGGTGCATCAAATTAACTTTGTGTTTTTCCGTCTATTTTCAAACTTCAAAAAATCACAACTGCAGGGGATAGACAAAATGACCGGGACAGGCAAAATTTTCACTTTTCAAAAAGTGGTCAACTAGCTGCAACTTTTCAAAAAGTGCTTCAAAAATGAAATTTTTACTGCAAGTTGCTCAACTAATAGTTTATTAATGGTCCAAATTTGAAATAGATCGGGCTATTCTACATGAAGTAAACCCTCCTTTGGCATTAATGTCATTTTTGACCCAAACCGTACACTCCTCCAGCGAGCTGTTCCCAACGAGATGCAAAAAGAAAGTTAAAATTATTCTAGAAAATGGCATACTTATCTAATAGCCAACTTTGAACTGTAATAGCCTTAAATTGGTTTATAAGAATAAAAAAAAAGTTGTAGTGATTTAATCAACTATAAGAATTTTGAGTAAATTGGTCTATTTTTGACATATATTCCATATTTTTTAAATTTATTGCTGGATATTTCGTTACTTCGCTTCAAAACATATTTATATTCTAGTCAATCAAAGGGGATTTATTTGAACTATAAATAGTAGAGTAAACATAGACACGCGGACATCTCAGAGTAAAATGTTTCAAGCGTGTGAAAAGTATTTTTTAAAGAGTGCAACGGTTGAATATGACGACATGCGCTCAATTCGTGTTGTTGGAATCGTGGCGCCATGCTAGTTTGAATACAGATTTTGACAGTTCATTTGGATACAACGGATTCATTTTCGCGAATCTATCCCAAGTAACATTTTAAAAGTTTGTTCGTCTTTATAAGAGACTAGCTGCCCCGGCAAACGTTGTGTTGCCGTTTGTGGTAGTTTGACAACTGTTGGCTTCATTGCAGCACGGCACTCTAGATCGGTTTAATTTCGATCGTGTAGATTTTCCGCCCAGCTCCTACAAATATCGGAAGTTTCACATTTTTTTTTACATTTTAGCTGATTTTCATAACTTTTTTTTTGCATATAAACACAGCCACCATGAATACGAATCGAACCATGCAAGACTCATGCTGACTGGTGCACTCGTTTCTGAGTTTTGTTGCCTCAAAGGGACTTCAAACTCATTTTTATATATATAGATTTCATGACAAATTTAATAAAACGTGCAATGAAACTTATTAATATATCAAAACCTCTTTAAGAGCTTCTTCCGGCTAAGTAGGCCACTCACGGAGAGGTTTCGCTAGCCGTCTTAAGAGTAGCATTAAAACTATTTTGAACCTAGTAGATACAATTTCCATGTTCAAAAAAGATTGTGATGATTGTTGTTGTTTTTTTTTAACAAAAACTATGACAGCTCATGATACAGATAAGCTTCTTCAATGGCACGTTTAGTTCAGGAGGAGACATTATTCGTTAGTAGAGTGCGAACATTTCAAAGCACAGTTTTAATAGTTATTATGTTGCTAGGCTTATGCGCATTAAATTTTACCGTGAATATTGGGGTTGATGAAACATTAAATTAATGCACTTCGAAAATGGAGAATATTATCATCTTGGAATAACATAAATCAATCTGTTAATCACGTACAATTATCTCGAGTTACAAGAAAACTCATCTAAGAGATCAGTTCATTGCTAATTTGAGCAAAAATAACTATTTTCCTTTCACGCTATCTAATTCTTTAATATGGCGACAACCATAATTAGCGAAAAAAATTTCTTTCCCGCATTTCATAAGTGAAGTCCCTCTCAAGATTTCTCTCAGATATTTTTATGGTTTATTTTCCAGGGTTGATCCCGAGATTCATACTGGAGTTTCTTCCAAGATTTTTCCAGATGTTCTCGCGGGAATTCTTCTTGAGTTTTTCTTTAGCATCTTCTTGAATTATTTTCAGCAATTCTTTGCGGTGTTGCTCCCAGGATTTCTCGAAAGTTCTACCATGAATTCCTCTAAGAGCTTTCGAACGATTATTTCCAGAATTTCTACATGAGCTTTTCTTGGGATTTTTTCTAAAATTTCTCCCCGAATAGTTTTTTTTATGAAGAATTCATAGCTAAATGTCTTCCAGAAATTTACCCGTTTCTGCTCCCAGAGTTCCAAACTGGATGCCTCCCAGAGTTTCTATTGGAAGTTGTTCATGAAATCGCCGAAAGTTTTCGTCCTCAGATTTTCTACCAGGATATTTCTTAAAGGTTCTCTCGAGATTTTCTTGCAGTTCCGCTTATAGCTCCCGGTGTAGCTCCCGCAATATTTTTCAGAATTTTCCAGAGTTTTTCAGAACTTTTTTTGGACTTCCACCCACAATTTTTCTCAAGGTTTATTCAATGCTCCTTTGAAAATTTCTATAGTATCTTTTTTGATATTTCTCATACAGTTCCTCTCGTGACTTTTTTCAATTGTTTTCCAGACATTTCCTCGCAATTGTTTTCGATATTTATTTCTATGATCGTCCTGAGATTTCCCTTGAAGATTTTTTTCCAAAATTAATTTCACGAATAGAATTTCTACCTTTTGGGGTTTCTCTTATAAATACTTCTCTGGGAGTTTTTGCTCAGATTATCCAGAAGTTTTTCTCAGAATGCCATCGGAAATAGCCCACAAATAACAAGAGAAACTTCGAAAGAATTTGCGAGAAAAAATGGGACATTTTAGCAAACTTTAGAAAGAAATGCGGGGAATTCTGCAAAATTCTCGAAAAAGTCCCAGAATATTCTTAAGAAATTATCAGACATCTCAGAAAGAACTTTGGAAGAAATTTGTTAGAGTCTCCGGAAGAAATCCACCGGAAACCTCTGGATGAAACCCCGAGTAGTACCTTCTGAAGTTCTAGAAGGAATTCTAGTAGAAATCCTAGGACAACTCTAAGAGACATCGGAAGAAACTCTGGGAGGAATTCAGGAAAGAAATCTTGGGAGCTACAAACGCAGAAACCCAAAAAGAAACTTTGGCAAACCTGAGGAAATCCGAAGAAAAAAAAACTCCGGGAGAAATCGTGGGAAGAATTTCAACAAGATACTGCACACTTAATTTTTATTAAGTGCAATAAGCAAAAATGCATTGTTTACCTAATAAAGCTAATAATAATTATAATGTATGTCGGATGAAAATTTATAATGAACAACCCTAGTGTATTTTTTTGAATCCTCTCTCTTGAATTCTCATATAGATTTAACGAAGTTAGTGCCCATTTGATACTGTAAGAGATCGGTTGTTACGGCGCAGATCCGAAAAGTGTTCGATGGTGGTCAATTGTGGTTCGCGGTAGAAATCCTTCGAAAACTCACAAAATTGGGGGCTCAACCGGGATCCGCAACGCACATGATCCACATGTGGCCGAAGTAGTGCATGGCCAACGTAGCTTAGTGATTGTGAAAGCATTCTTTATAACAGCAGTTGGGTTACCATTGAAGTGAAAAGTGATAACTATTGTCGAAACCATGGTGACAATCACCGCTGTATTTTTGTCGTAGTTAAGAAAAGATACGGCAAAGCAAGTTAATTCGCATTGGGTTGAGTCGAGTCTAGTGAAAAGTACATGCAGCTCCAACAAGTGCTGATCGCATAAAAACAAAGAAGACCAGTGGTGTGATCAAATCTAAACTACAATAGTGGGTTCGGTGAGCTTGTTTGTGCTTCGACCGTTGTGGCTGTATTGAATTGATCGAAAACCAATACTTCCTGCTAGAAAACATCGCAGAGAGATCCACACGTCTACAATCTCGTTTTACAACAACTAGCAATAATGAATCCCTCTCACAGTAATACTCCTCCTCCCAATACTCAACCACAGTATGTTAACCCAAACGATAATACTTTCGCGCGATTAGTGGATCAACTCAATTTCTCCAATATGTCATTGGTGAACGTCACTACTCAATTGGAGGGAATGCGGAGTGAAATGAATTTGTTGCGAGCGGAAAACTATAGACTTCGTAGTGTAATTGGCGAACTTCAGGCCCATCCTCCACACGTTTCGAGCACACCGCATCGTAATGCTCCTACGCACGGAGATGGTTCGCGCGGTCACCGGAATAGTGAAACCGAGAACTTTGAGAACAGTAATGAACGTGAATCGATCGTACAATATCGTAGTGCCCCACCTCGCGGAGACGGGATACGAGGTCATCGCTTCGATGAAGTCGAAGATCATTTGGATGGTGTCAGTGAACATAGTCTAGAAGCGACCCGATATCGTCGGGGCCAAGGACGGGGCAGTGATGTTGGAAGTGTCCGTGGTGAAGCGAATATGTTGGGAACAACTAATCTAACAGTTTCTGAGGTTGAATCGGCATTCAATGAGTTCTCCGGAACTGACTTTTATCCGGTCTTGAAGTGGGTACAAGACTTTGAAGAAATGGCCGATTCAATCGGTTTGTCAGACTTGAGAAGATATGTTGTTGCCAAAAGAAAACTGACAGGCCTAGCAAAATCGTCTCTCAATACAGTGCGGCATGTGACGAACTGGAACGCGTTGAAGGATTTTCTCGTTGGAGAGTTTCATTGCCGTGAGAACAGTGCGGTGATACACGAACAACTTCGGAATCGTAAGAAAAGCGCAACGGAGTCAGTATTTGAATATTATTTGGTGATGAGAGAGCTCGGTGCGAAAGCAGACCTCGAAACAGAAGCAGTCATATCGTACACAGTGAATTGAATAATAGATGGAAGTGCGGAGAAGACAGTGTTATACGGTGCTAGAACTGTCAACGAGTTCAAGGAGAAACTACGTATCTATCAGAATATCAAAAATGGCAAGGGATCACCAACAGTACAATCTACGGATCGTAGTCAAGGCAGGGCCGTGAATCGTGATGGTGTATTTCGTCCTAGAAGTGGTATTGCAGAATCAAAACGCCCTGTTTGCTACAACTGTCAAGAACTGGGGCATGTTATGAGAGAATGTCCTAAGGATAAGCGATCCGTTAAGTTGTGCAACGCGAAGTCCGTGGTAGATAGAGGAACATTCTTGGCGGTTATGATCGGTGCTGAGCCAAAGCAGGTGTTTTTTGATTGTGGTGCTGCAGTTTCTCTGATTCGCGAAGACGTGCTTGAACGACTGAACCTATCGTTAAACGATGAAGAAAAACAAGAGTTACACACTCTTAGTGGTCCTGTTTGGACGTTAGGAACAACAGTGCTAGAGGTACAGATCGCTGACACCATTATGCCGCTGAAGTTTTCAGTGATTGCAACAGAACACTTGAATATGGAAATGCTTATTGGACGAAATTTGCTTCTGTACGGCGATGTGAATGTGTCGGCATCCGGATCGAGATTCTCCCCGAAAGAGGACAATTTCGTTTACTGTATCGATCTTGCTCCTGAACCAGATGATCCCTTTTCGCATATTATAAACCCATCAGTTCGCGAACAAACGTCGAGTCTTGTGCGTAGCTACTCACCGAGAATGTCAGCTACATCGGATGTTAAGTTGAAAATTGTGCTGAAGGACGAGACTCCAATTCAACAACTTCCACGCCGGTTAGCACCCTTGGAGAAGGAAATCGCTCAAAAGCAGATTGATCAATGGCTGGACGATGGCATCATTCAACCTAGTACATCGGAATTCAGTAGTCCGATTGTGCTAGCACACAAAAAAGATGGATCTAGGAGGCTTTGCGTAGATTACAGACGGTTGAACAAGGTTCTAGTTCGCGATCATTTCCCTCTGCCGTTAATCGAAGATATCCTCGATGACTTGCACGAAGCGAGGGTTTTTTCAAATTCACATCATTCGTTACCCCGTTTGGACAGTACGAATTTCTCGTCACCCCGATCGGATTGAGCACATCACCAACCGTTTTCCAACGGTATATCCACGATATATTTCGTGATTTGATCAAAAAGAAGATTGTGATTGTTTACATCGATGATCTTCTCATCCCTGCGAAAGACGAACACGAGGCGTTGGATAAGTTGTCGGCCGTTTTGTCAGTAGCAGAGCAACACGGGTTAAAGATAAAATGGTCGAAATGTCAGTTTCTCATGCGAAAAATTGAATATCTGGGCTATGAAGTTGAAGATGGCTCGATTAGGCCAACGACATACAAGACGGCAGCAGTTACGCATTTTCCTGACCCTAAAAATTTCAAGGAAACTCAACGTTTTCTGGGCTTAACTGGATACTTCAGGAAGTTCATACAAAACTACTCTACCATTGCCAAGCCACTGACTGACTTGTTGAGAAACGATGCTGTTTTCGTGTTTGGTCCAGAGCAAAAAAGATCGGTGGAACAGTTAAAGGGAGCCCTGTCAAATAGGCCAGCTTAGGCCTTGTATCATCCACAAGCAGAAACGGAGGTACACACGGATGCCAGTAGGATCGGTTATGGAGCAATCCTGTTGCAAAAAAGTGTGGTAGATGATCATTTCCACCCAATTTACTACTATAGTAGGAAAACTCTTCCAGCGGAAGCGAACTACCCGAGCTACGAGCTCGAAGTTCTGGCAATTATATCGGCGTTGAAGAAGTTTCGGGTCTACTTACTCGGAGTACCATTCAAGATAGTAACCGATTGCTCCGCGTTCAAAATGACGATGGAGAAAAAAGATATTGCTCCTCGAATTGCTGGGTGGGCATTGCTATTGGAAGAGTACGACTACACGCTCGAACATCGTCCAGGCGCACGTATGAAGCACGTAGATGCATTAAGCCGAAGCCCAGCGGTATACCTTCTACATAGCAATGTCATCGAGCAAATGAAGGCGAATCAACAAAATGACCGAAGACTGCAAGCAATAATGAAGATTCTGGAGAAAGAGGATTACGATGACTTCTTCTTAGACCACGGGATACTCTACAAAAACTATGCTGGTGGCAAACTCCTGGTAGTACCGGGAGCAATGCAGAACTCGGTAATTCGACAAATTCACGATCAAGGACATTTCAAGGCTAAGAAGATGAAGGAACTTTTGCTGCGCGAGTACTGGGTCGAGGACCTGGAACTAAAACTAGAACGCTTTGTCGAAAATTGTATCCCATGCATCTTGGCGGCTCGGAAGGCTGGAAAAAGAGAAGGTCTACTTCACCCCATTCCCAAAGATGATCTTCCTTTATCAACATATCATGTAGATCATCTTGGACCACTTACAGCATCCAAGAAAAAATATCGGTACCTGTTTACCATCGTGGATGCATTCACCAAATTCGTCTGGATCTATCCGGTAAAACAAACAACAGCGGAAGAAGTTGTACAAAAATTAGAAACCCAAAAAACCTGTTTTGGAAATCCAGTTAGAATTATTTCGGATCGAGGAGCAGCCTTCACTTCCGTCATGTTTCAACAGTATTGTGAACGCGAAGGAATTCAACATCTACTAACAACCACGGGAGTTCCCCGTGGAAACGGACAGATTGAAAGAATCCATGGTATCATCGTTCCAGCATTGGCCAAATTGTCAATAGAAAATCCAGAGAACTGGTACCGTCACGTGGCCAATTTACAGCGTTATATAAACAACTCTTATCAACGTTCTATCGATCGAAGCCCATTCCAGTTGCTGTTCGGCGTTAAGATGAGGAGCCCTGAAGATGTGCGTTTATCTGAGGTTGTTGTGCAAGAAGAGCTGCGTTTGTTCGACGGCAAAAGAGATGCAGCGAGAGCGGAGGCGCGAATGAAAATTTCGGAGGAACAACAGAATATGAAACGGCAGTTCGATCGCAAGCGTAGGGAAGCTCCATTCTACGATATTGGTGAACTAGTGGCGATCAGTAGAACTCAATTTGGAAGCCACTTGAAGATTGCCAAAAAGTTCCTTGGTCCCTACCGGGTCACGAAGCAGAAACGGAATGACCGCTACGACGTCGAAAAGGTTGGCCTGCACGAAGGGCCGACGCGGACTTCAACATGCGCGGAGTACATGAAGAGATATGTTCCTGGCGAAGATGACGAGTACATCGAAGAGGCGGAAGACGTCGGTATGGACTCATCCGGGTCGTATGATTGTCAGGGAGGCCGAATGTCGGATGAAAATTTATAATGAACAACCCTAGTGTATTTTTTTGAATCCTCTCTCTTGAATTCTCATATAGATTTAACGAAGTTAGTGCCCATTTGATACTGTAAGAGATCGGTTGTTACGGCGCAGATCCGAAAAGTGTTCGATGGTGGTCAATTGTGGTTCGCGGTAGAAATCCTTCGAAAACTCACATGTATGGCGATTTGTATGATTTTTTCGACGAAAAAATACCCGGTTCAAATGGTTTAACGACTATAAGAGCCAAACATGTACTCGAAATTGCGATATCTTCACTCATTTGTATGTTATTGGGTAAAGTGGCGTGGGTTGCGATTGGGACCAAAAAAAAAGGTTAATATACTTTTTTTCATTCAAGCACTTAAACAAAGTACTTGAAGGGTTGGTTTAGTTGGTTCCAGGTGAATTCAGAGATTTCAGAAGATTTCAATGAGTTCTTAGGGTCCAAGGAGCAATTCTGGACGTTTTAGAGGGTTTCAGAAAGGCTGCCAGGGGCCAGAGATGCCAGTTGATTTTCTGTTTCACTCGTTGGAAAATCTGTATCCCATATAAAATTTGACTGAGAAATCTATATCCCATACAAATAAAAAATCTGTATTTCATATAAACGCTATCTGTATTGATGCTAAAAAATCTGTATAATACAGATAAATCTGTATATATGGCATCCCTGCCAGGGTCATTTCATGGCATTTCGGAAAGCTTTGGAGCGTTTCCGGGTCTTTTCAGAGATGTTTTTGGGTGCTTCACGAGAATTCAGGAGGTTCTCAGGGGTGTTTAGGGGTCCCTATGGTTTACAGAGGGCTCAGAGAGTTTTAGGGAGTATAAGGACCATTTCAGAGAGAAAGTTTTATTGAGTTTTTGGGGCGTCTCGAGAGTTTTCAGGGATATAGGGGGTATCATGGTCCTAAGAGAGTTTCTTGGAATTGAGAGGTGTTTCTGGGGGTCCTAGAGGCTTTCAGAGCGTCACAAGTGGGGTTTATGAAGGTTTTAAGGGAGTTTCAGGATATCTAAGATGGATGCAAGAGGATTTTGAAGTGTGCCAGAAGTACTAAGAAGTTTCAGAGGCATTTGAGGAGATCTCAGTAGGTTTTAATGAGTTTTCAGGTGTGTCTCTGGAGCCAGCAGGATGCCTTTGAAATCGGTACATGCATTTCATAAGGGCATAACTGGTTTTGGTAATAGTATCTTTTCCTTTCAGTATCTTTTTACAGATTTATGTGTTATCTATCCCATGCAGTTCACCAGCACTACCAGAAAGCTTGAATCCCTCCTAATTCTATTTTAGTGAGGATAGATTGATAAGAAAAAATGAAATGAGATTTACAGCTTTGTAAGAGGGTATTGGCTTCAAGAGCAGTGTTGCCCTTTTGAAATGTTTGCACTTGAATACATCTTGAATCCTTTGAAAAGCTCCTGAAAGGGCTAAGTATAATATATCTAAAATCTCTTTTAAAACCTACTGGAAGCCCTGGGAACCTGTGACAACAGTTGCAATGGATTTGACGCGCCCTTCTTGTGACAAACCATCCCGTAGAAAGCTTGACAAGTGATGTGAATCTCATTATTCACCCTGTTGGAACATACTGTTGGAAGGAGATTCTTAGAAACCCGCGGATTTCGCGTAAGTGTCTCTACTTACGGGTCCGCCACACCCCCTTTTGGCCCTTCATACAGCGGTATGTTGAATTCAGAGCGGTAATGAAATTTATTCTTCACTGTTAAGTGGAATTGCATGCAGAGCAAGACTCAAGCTAGGATGGTGGCTACCTACATACATACATACATACTGGAAGCCCTGGGAACCTGTGAGACTTTCTGAAGACCCCTGAAACCACCTCAAACCTTTCTGAAACCCCCATGAAGCTCATGAATCTATTTGATGTTCTCTTAAGTTCTCCTGAAGCCCCAAAAACAACCTCATACCCCCTAAAATGCTGTCATTTTGGACTTTCATGAATCTTTTGGAAACACCCTTGGCTCCATCTCAAATCACCAGAAGCAAAACCAGTTCTCGCAAACTTAGTTTCCTCAATTTGAGCACTGTTTTCTTGTTTATGCGCCCCAAGTCGGTGGCGTAAGAGAGGAGTCCCGTTATAATGCTTATTGGAGAAGAATGAAACGTTTGAAGAGTAACGAATAGAGTGTATCCTCCGTTTCCCCGTTTTCTTAAATTCCATTTTGATACGTAGAATAATTGCAGAGATTTGGGGTTAATCACTGGCTCTAATACAAGATTAACTCAATTCTCCAACGGTCGAAAGCTGTTCTGGCCACGTCCTTGCGACAGCTGGGGGTTGAAAAAGGAATATTATTTGGACACCTACGAAAGGTATGTAGAGACCTCTACGTGCTCTCAGACCTAGGAGCCACGGTCATTTGGGTGCTGTCAGTCAGTGGGAGGATTGAACCCAAAGGATACGTTTGTACAAGGATATAGAGAATCAAATTCATCAAGTTATAGGACTTCCAGTACTTCCGTGAAGAAATGGTTGGTGTAGGATCTGACTCTAAGCATAAAGTGTTGGGTTCGGGAGAACAGAGTAAGCGTTGAGTTGGATAGGCAGTTAGACTCGGGGAGTGACAGCGAAAAGAACGAGAATAAACATGTGTGTCAAAGATTGGATATTATTCTAAACTGTAAGAACTTGGTATCCCTAAATATTCCGAATACCTCGTATTCTACAATTGGCGACGAGGATAAATAGTGAAACACACATCAATCAAGTGACGATTTAAATGTACCCTAAAGGAGAAGTGATGATGAAGTAATTCCGTTTTCTGTGCGAGAGTGATTTTGATCAGCCGTGAGAGTGTCATTGGTTTGAAATTTAGTTGCTGACAAGTGAAGAGTTAAAAAAATGATTTGCTGGCTAAAATTGCGGACAAGAGATGAAAGAAAAAAAAAAAAAGCGTTCGATAAATAGTACAGTTCCGATTGAGGATCCATTATGAGTTGCCGAAGCCAAAGGATCCGGTTCCATTACAGCCATTCGCTCAGAAGGTAGTCATTGCCAACTGCTCTCGGGGGGAAAGAGCAACTGACGAAAGTACCGGGGCTGGAAATCAAACCCATTACCATCCGTTTAAGAAGCGAATATGTGACCACCTGTGCAACGGGCCCCGATTAAGAGACTATTGAAGGTATGTTGTTGTTATTGTGAAAATCTAGCAGGAGTAACTGTAACCATGGCAACGGCTCCGCCAACCCGTTTACTTAACTGTGTAGTGTGAAAACCTGACGATCTATCGGATTCAATAAGTACATAAAGGAAATTAACGAAAACGCTGATTGGTCAGCGAAAGCACTGGCTTTTTGATGTGGTTGTTGAATATTTTTGGCAATAAAATTTGGTGCTTTCTACATCAGCATATTTTTTTCCAAAATAAAACTAAAAAAATATTATAATGAGAAATTGTTTATATTTTATTCATTTCTAAGAAGTGATCGAATGATTGTCTCGGTGTTAAATTATATGGTTCGTGGGGTATTTTCTTCCGCATTCATTATTACACTGATATTTTTGTAAATGTCTTGATTGCATTTGCCCAAAAGGTGGTGGGTGAACCTTGAATATTGTTAAAGTTTATATAAGATGTTCAAACCAGAAAGGAAAAAAAAATAACAAATATATTCTAAATGCTTTCTTAAATAAGTAAATTTTGGAATACACCGAAAGTGAATGCTAGTTTTTTTTATTTATAATGCGTAATTGACTTCATATACCATTCATAGAACATATAACATAAGCAATTGTGGCTTATAACTCCTGTTCATCGTCAAACATATAAACTGGGAATGAAATTAGATGTATTTAACCCGGGAAAGGGTTGCCACGGTTACTGAGTACACGAAAAATGTGGGCTTGTGATTACAGCGTGAGCGTGGTGTCGGTAAAAGTAGTCGAAAACGCGATTGCTTGATAACTAATGATAGTTTCTAAACATAACGGTGATCTTAGAAAGGTTTGATTTTATTTTGCTGGAAGTGTTGAGTTCATATCAAGAAGTTTCTGATACCTTGTCGAACTAAAATGTGAATAGAGGAACATAAATTGGATTACTCTTGAAGTGTGAAACTAAACAAATTGGAGGATAATTGGCATTGTGACTATTTTAACCCAAAGTATTTGTGTGGACAGGGTTTGTTTTACCGTTATCTGTCCGACAAACTTTTTGATTTTTTCCACACCGTGCTTTTCAAATGGGCGCAGGGTATACGGGTACCTTGTCAGCCACATAAGGGTTAATAGGTTTTTAGAACTCGGGGCGTTTTTGGTGAGAGCTGTAAAACCAGCAGCGTTTTGTGATTTAAATGAGCCAGTAGCGCTAAGGTATAGAGAAGATTCTAGTAGCGTCCACCCTGGTAGGATGTTGGGAATATTTATGACCCAGACAAGCACGCTGAACGTGCACTACGCCATCGTAGGTGCGAAAAACCTTACAAACCATTTACGTTCAGATGGAATGAATTGAGATGAAGCAGTAGCGTTCACGGATTAAGGTCCCATTAGGCATGACATATATTTGGGCAAATAAGATCAAATGATCAACGCAACGTGAATCATAGAAACCTTGGAAGAATGTCGGACTGTAATGGCAAATATTTGGCATAATTAGAAACAGTGTAGTTGCACCTTTAGAATGAACTGGAAGCGTCCATCTATTGGAAACAACTGATGGGGTTTCTGTATTATAGAATGAACTAGTTTTCCTTGATTGACATGAACCAGTAGTGATCACGGATTGAAACGAATGAGTAGCGTTCATGGTTTGGAACGAAGTAGTAACATTCAAAAAAAGGAATTTTCCATTAGTAGTAGTTGATGTTTAACAAAGCTCGAATAAGGATGAAAATTCATCAGCAGTGTTTGTGAACTTTTTACAATTGGGGAAAAAAAATCGGTAGCATTCACCTATTTTTTATAGTTTTAGTAGTGTTAGAAAAATTCTTATTTTGAACCAGCAGGATATGGAGGATAATCGAAATCGAACCAGTAGTGTTCGAAGGATTAATGAAATCGAACCAGTAGCGTTCGAAGGATTGCCAAAATCGAACCAGTAGCGTTCGAAGGATCATCGAAATCAAACCAGTAGCGTTCAAAGGATTATTGGAATCGAACCAGGAGCGTTCGAAGGATTGTCGAAATCGAACCAGTAGCGTTCGCAGGATTATTGAAATCGAACCAGTAGCGTTCGAAGGATTGCCAAAATCGAAACAGTAGCGTTCGAAGGATTGTCGAAATCGAAACAGTAGCGTTCGAAATATTGTCGAAATCGAACCAGTAGCGTTCTAAGGATTTATTGAAATCGAACCAGAAGCGTTCCAAGGATTGTCGAAATCGAACCAGTAGCGTTCGCAGGATTATTGAAATCGAACCAGTAGCGTTCGAAGGATTGCCAAAATCGAACCAGTAGCGTTCGAAGGATCATCGAAATCAAACCAGTAGCGCTCAAAGGATTATTGGAGTCGAACCAGGAGCGTTCGAAGGATTGTCAAAATCGAACCAGGAGCGTTCGAAGGATTATTGAAATCGAACCAGGAGCGTTCGGAGGATTATTGAAATCGAACCAGTAGCGTTCGAAGGATTGTCAAAATCGAACCAGTAGCGTTCGGATGGTTTATTGAAATCGAACCAGTAGCGTTCGAAGGATTGTTGAAATCGAACCAGGAGCGTCCGAAGGATTGTCAAAATCGAACCAGGAGCGTTCGGAGGATTATTGAAATCGAACCAGGAGCGTTCGAGGGAGTATTGAAATCGAACCAGTAGCGTTCGAAGGAGTGTCAAAATCGAACCAGTAGCGTTTTGAGGGATTGTCGGAATCGAACCAGTAGCGTTCGAAGGATTATTGAAACCGAACCAGGAGCGTTCAAATATTTTTGTAAAAAAATCGAACCAGGAGCGTTCGAAGGCTTATCGATATCGAACCAGTAGCGTTCGAAAGATTATTCAAATCAAACTAGTAGTGTTCGAAGGATTGTCAAGTTGAACCAGTAGCGTTTGAAGGATTTTCAATATCGAGCATGAAGCGCTCGAAGATTTGTTAAAATCTAACAAGTAGAGTTCGAAGGATTGTCAAAATCCTACTGTTTCGATTCAAGGTTTATTTTATTGGTTTGTTCAAGGTATGGAAAACGAGTTATCAACATTCAATGAATCGTTAAAGCTGAATCTTTGAACGAAAGATTGTTGAATCTAAACCCGCATGCGTTCGAAGAATTGATGAAATTGAATTAATATAGTTCAAAGGATTGTTAAAATTGAAACAGTAAGTTGCATACCTTCAATTATTAATATCGAACAAATAGTGTTCAAATGATTGCGGAATACAAACCAATGACGTCAGGATTCAGCGAGGATCAGTAGGGTTTGAAGGATTGACTAAATCGAACTAAAAGCATTCGAAGGATTGTTGAAAGTCGAATCTTTTGAATAATTCTACAACCAAACCTGCAGCGTTTTAAGGTGCTTAAGTAGATAAAAGAATTATTCATGATAAATATGCAGTCGTAGGTGCTTTACGTGAAACAAATCTTTTCAAAACGCAGATGACAGTTTCATTATTAGTTTATTAGGAGAAATAGAAATAAAAAGAAATTCTACTTGAGCAAATTATAAACTTCGTAAAGCATTTCTGTATTAATGTTTTTTTTTTTTAAATTTATTTAACTTATTCGGTAATTGTCTTAAAAATTATATTTGAGGGATCTTCTGAAGTTAAATTTAAAAGAATTGGTTAGAAGTGAACAGAATACAAAATAAAAAAAAGTATCACTGGATCTACCGACTGAGACCACAATCTATCGATTTTTAATATTTATAATATTTATATATTTTAGTATCCAGTCCCTGTCGAAGATATTGTTTTAGAGGTTCCCTGGGTGAGTTCGTGGTCAGGTGCATGAAGATATTGGTTTGCCTTAAATATTAGTTTTGAGTAAGATACGTAATATACCTCTATACACCCGACTTTTCTCTTGCAGCCGAAAAAAAACAACAAAAAGAACATGTTTTAAGAAGGAGAAGAATAGACCTTGGAACTTGGAAGAGCCTGGTTGATGTGCATGCAGGCAGAACAATCACTAGCAACAATATACTGAAGACTGAGGATGAAGATATACAAAGCCACAGACGTGGAGGTGTACATGCCTCTGGAGCCGATCTTCTGATGCTTGAGGCCACAAATGTCCAATAAGAACAATGCATTCACAGATTAAAAAAATGTTATATGTAAGAGTTATAGAATAGGATGTTGGAGTCGACAAGCATTTGTATTAAACTAGTTATTGAATGATTCGGAAGACAGCATTGGAAAAGTGTAATTCAACGGTAGGAGAGCTAGGTGGGTTATAATATAGGAACCACGATTTGTGACAGAATCATTAGCATATAGTTAGGTTATAGTATAGTATTGTAATGCACATACATAGTTATACTCTACGGTTATACTATACTATAGTCGAAACAATACACAACTAGGGTTTCAGTATTCTAGTAGCATTAGAGCATAAAAATATGTTGCGTATATCTCAGAACAAATATCATTCGATGGAAATAATTGAGCACATGAACTATTGAAATAATGACACATTATTATTATAAAAGCTAGGGGGGATTGTAGGATCTGACTCTAAGCATAAAGTGTTGGGTTCGGGAGAACAGAGTAAGCGTTGAGTTGGATAGGCAGTTAGACTCGGGGAGTGACAGCGAAAAGAACGAGAATAAACATGTGTGTCAAAGATTGGATATTATTCTAAACTGTAAGAACTTGGTATCCCTAAATATTCCGAATACCTCGTATTCTACAGTTGGCTTCCATTTGCGTCTCCTGGGTATTTACCAGCAATATCAATCAAAATAAAACGGAAATCACGAAAAAATGAACATGAATTTCGGTGACTCGTTAGGAATAAAACAAACTCTCACAACAATCGCAAATTATCCTACCCAACACTATGTGATCCGCTTATTCGACAGGTAAGAGAAATATGTTTAACGTCGAGTATCAATTTTCAAGCACTTTCCGAAGTCCAACTTTCGGAAGGCATAGCTCCAACCGTTTCTCTACTCTGTCGGCCATATGCAAAACAACGCGAAGTACAGAAAACGCGTGACAGTTTTGAAAACACAGCCTGCTGCGATCGCCATTCGTCAAATGCAATAACGATTCTTCACAAAATGTTTCTTTAACTCCGTTAAATGTTTGGTTTTTCTACTCAGAATATAGGCATAGGGCTCTACGTTCAGGAGAACGTAGTAGGCTGTGCGCGCGTGCAGCTGCGTTTTCAAAACTGTCACGAGTTTTCTTTGCTTCAAGTAGTTTTAAACTTGACCGGCCGAATTGAGAAATGGATGGAGGGTGGTGTTATGCCTTCCGCAAATTGAGTGAGATAAATAGCGATTGTTGTAAGAGTTTGTCTTTTTCCCATCAGAGTACCGGAGCTCGTCTTCATTTTCTCATGATTTCCGTGTAATGTTTGGTGAAATTTGTGCTGCACGTCCGGGAAACGCAATTCGAAGTCATTAGTATCGTCTTGAGAATACTGGAATTTGTATAAATTGGTGAGTTTGTTCTTGTTTATCGCTTTGTTGCCTAAACGTTGACCAAACTTATCCTTTGGGCTTAACCCTTCCGCTAACAACACTCAAATTCCCGTGGGTTCTTGGACTGAGAGGAAGTAGAGGTCTCTATAGACCATTTTAAGGTGTCCAACAAATCTTCCTTTTCCATTCCTCAGCTGTCGCAAGGACGTGGCCAGGACAGCTCTTGAGCGTTGGAAGAGTGCTTCAATCTTGTCTCAGAGTTAATAATTAGCCTTAAATCTCTATGCTTTGGTGTCGGACGGGAGGGAGACAATTCTAATAACAGCCATTTAGGTCCATTTTAGGGTGTAAATCAAAAATAGGTCCTAAGATTCCAGTTTTAAATTTTACCCAGACATGTAACAGTTATGTAAAACAAATAGTGATCACCCATTACATGGAGATTTTTCTTCTACAACAACGGTCCGAGGACCACCGTGCGCACCAGTAAGAAAATTTTCACGGCTAACGTGTTCTCTAGTGTTCGGTGCGATGCGGTTTTCTTCCCTCCCCCTTGCTTCGTTCGGTTCGGGTGGGTCGGTGGGAGCTACTTTCGGATTGATGCAAAACATGTGTTGTGTTGTGTCGTACTCACGAGAGTAGAGAGCTCACGGTGCGGTCGGTCGGTTGGAAGTTCTCCTGCTGGCGCGCGCTTTGCTTTGCTTTGCTGGTCTCTGGGTTGGTTCCCGAGGCTGCCTGCCCGACTGACTGACTGACCCGTTGTAGGTAGTCGTTCTATGCGTGTGTGGACCGACCGGATTTTGGGACTCTCCTTCGGTGGCTCCTCGCAGGCAGAAACCTGGTAGGCAGCGATGGATTGTCCGTGGCTCTGTTAGGTTCGAACCGTTGATCATTTTAGTACACAACACGCGAGAAGCGGGTTTTTTGTGTTTCTGTCGTCGTCGTCGTCGTCGGGTTCGTTTGTTCCGATTCGATATCCTTCGCGGCGTTAGGAGGAGGAGTGGTGTGCGGTCGGTGCGTGTTTGTGAGTAGAACGTGTGCGGGTGTTCGCCGTAGTTTGGGGTCCCCAATGAGTTTTTTGTACTCCAATGTCGAGATATTTCCCCCGGAGGACCCATTGCGTGTCGCATTCGGACAGGACAAGGAACTCAACTAGATGGTCGGGATCGACCGACCGAGTCCCGCATCCTGCAGTAAAACAAATGTGTGAACCCCGGAGGACCCGCGTGGGGTCGTGGCTGTCATAACAGAGCGCCAATGTAGTCGCGCTGTCGTCGTCGTGACCGTAGTAGATGTCGCACATGGAGCAGCTGAAAGTGGAGTAGTATCACCAGCGGCAGCAGTAGCAGCAGTGTACATTTCGGTGAAAATTTCTCAACAGAAGCAATATTTCAAAAGGGGGGCTACAACATATTTCGGTGTTTGTGAACGTGAATGTGTGAAGCGGGTTGTATCGAACGGGGAGCACACTGGGGTTCCAACCAACAACGACGGCAGTGAGTGAGTGTGACCCTCGCGTTAGTGTATCATTCACCGATGGCCAACGGACGAATGGACGGCCTCCACCGACGAGAGACGGCCCCACACAGCAACGAGAGAAAGAGCGGAGTGTGGTGTTTGGATTTCATGTGACTCGTTTTCGTAATGTTTCATTAGAGTTTTTAATTAAGAATTGATAGGAATACTGCTGTCGAACCAGTGCATCATCAACACGCGCAAGCAGGCGATGGAATAACGTCGATTGGTTCCCAGTTGTTTCGAAGTATAGTAGGCCGCGGTTTTCCTATTGTTTCGTGCCTATCGCAGTTGGCCGTGCTCCGCGAACCGCTGGATACCACGGTGGTGGTGTGGATCGAATAAGCGAAAAAGCAATTACGCTAACAATAGACCTCACGGTTTACGACTCCCGGGTGTTGCTACTCTACGCTTCGAAACACATGTCCGAGGATTCGTGCTCCTGACCGACCGTCCCCAACCGGATCCCAAAGTTCTCGAAACTGTGCAAAGCTCGGTGAAGCAGTCGTCGCAGTCTTGGTTCGTTCGTTTGTCCGTTCATTTTTTTTCGGCTGTGTGTCAAGAAGCCCAAGTTATCTGCATTGCAACGTTATTTAATAGTTCCTTTATCTAGAAGAATACCACCACCAATGATAACAACAAGAAGAAGAATACACAGAGTGGGGTGGAAAAATCGAGTGCGCCAGAGTGAGACGGAGTCCGAGGCCCGAGGACTCCGTGTGTGTGTCAGTGCGGGCAGAAGAACAAGAAGAGTTGCTACCGATGTGACTTTTTGTGACTCCCCGTTCTCGGTCGGGGGGTTTTGGGTGGTGGGATATGTTGGGGCAGCCTTTTCGGAGGCACGCTATGCCACCATCACCGACTACCACACCACACACCATCGTCGTCGTCATCATCATCAAAACACACTGCACCAAACAACCAAACGTTGAAACACTGGTACTAGAGCTACTACCTACCAATCCCAGAATGGAGAACACACTGCAAGAATTGTGCCGCCGTGCCGTGGAACATGTGTGTTGTTTGACTACTGCCTTGAAAATGCCGCCTTGTCCCCCCCCCCCCTGTTCCTTGTTTCCTGTCCCTCGGGTCGGGTCCATCTGATCACTGTATGTGTCACAGCGTGTCATGAATGCCATATGAGACACAAAGCCGGAGTAAAGCCTGTATCAATAACAAACGGAAGAAAAGGATTCACTTTTCTGGGGATTTGCAGATGTTTAGTGTTTTTAATCAGAGTCTATTCTTGAATCTGGAGTTGACTGTAACATTTGCCAAGTTCCAATATATTGTTGATTTTTATCGCTTATATTTCTATTAAGTACAGTATAGACATTTTTCCTATCCCTATTTTATTTTAAGTAATCATTTGATCTTATTCGTTTCAACCATCATGGCAATATCTAAGCAACGTAAATATATTAAGTAATTATAAACCCCGTAAATATATCAAAATACATGTTCCTAATGTACGTGCTCACACTCTGGCCTCCTCTATAAAATTGTATATTTTTTAACTCCAATCTGTCGGCATGATGTATGCAGATGGCAATAACTGTTGATGGCTTTGATCATGCCATGGTCAATGTACCGTTGAAGAAACATAAGTTATTTTCTTGAAATGATTTAAAAAAAACTGCGACGCAAGTACTGAAAGATCGGTGGTACTAGAGAATGAAATAGTGCTGTGTACAAAACGAATCTGCATTTTTTTTTCTATGCGAAGGTCATTAACGGATAAAAAAAAGTTACTTTGAGCTCGAAGTAGGCTGTGCGCGCGAGCGGCTGCGTTTCTCAAACTGTCACGCGTTTTCTTTGCTCCATGTTGTTTTGAATATGGTCTTTCGAATTGAGAATAGGTTGGAGGTGCTATGCCTTCCGCAAATTTCACCTCGAAAAATGCTTGCAAATTTATCTTCGATGTTCAACATTTTTTTCTAACTTGACTATTTAGCGGACAGGTTAGCGTTTGCGGACCACGTAGTGTTGAGAAGGATTATTAGCGATTGTATGAGTTTGACTTTTGTTTGAGTTTGTTCATTTATGCCAATTTGGTGTTGGCCAAACGTATCCTTTGGAGTTAACCCTTCCACTAATAACACCCAAATTCCCACGACAACTAGGCCTGAGATGGCGTAGAGATCTCTACATACCTTTCTTAGGTGTCCATCTTATCTTATTTCCCATCCCTCAGCTGACGCAAGGACGTGGCCAAGACAGCTTCCAACCGTTGGAAATTGCGTTAATCTTGTCTTAAAATCAGTGATGAGCTCCAAATCTTTGCGTTTTGGTAATGGACTGGAAGGAGACAACTCGCATAACAGCGGTCTGGGACTGTACCAGCTACAAATTTGTGCGACTTGCTTAATGCTAAATAATGAATGAAAAAGTTTGATATTCCATCCGTTTGAATATTCTACCACGCCACGGTTGGATTCAGGAATTTTTAAACTTTTCCAGGGAGATACGAAGTTTTTGTGGTAATAATTTGTTGGGATTCTACTACAAACTGTTGTTGCGATATCCCCAGGATTTTCAGCTGAGATTCTCCCAGGAATGTTTACTGGTGTCCTTCCAGAAATTCTTCCGGGACTTTTATAAGAATCTTTTGTTATACCTCAAGAAATATGTCTTGAGTACCCTCCAGAAATTTTTGCTAATATATTTATTGAACTTTTTCCAGCAATTTCAACAGCAACTCCTCCAGGGATGTATTCAGACATTTTTGAAGGTATTTCTCCAAAAAATCCTTCTAGAAGTACTTCGCGGATGTATCCAGGAATTTATCTAGACATTTTATTTGAGATTTTTCCAAGAATTCCTCCTAGGATTGCTTGAGAAATTCCTGCTAAATTTTCCCAGAAATTCTACACGAGATTTATCTAGGGATTTCTACGGTGATTTCTCTACGGATTTTTAAAGAAAACTCTATGAATGCCTTCAGTATTTTTTTTTCAGGAGTTCCTCAAATAATGTATCCGAAAATTCCTCTGAGGATTTCTTCGGAATTTTATACTGGTTCTCATACGAGAACATCTCTTCTTGCATCAGGAATTTCTTTTGTGATTTCTTTCGGAATCCCAACAGATATTCTTTTAGAAATTCTTGCCTGAAATTCTCTCGGAGTTCATGCTAGAGTTTTTCAAGCCATTTTTTCCGGGATTCTTCAGGAATTGTTCCAGATATTCCTCCAGAACTTTTTTTTTCAGAAATTCTTCTTTGGATTTCTCCACGGAATCCAAGCAGTGATCTGCCGTGTGCAGCATAGTTGTCCCATGTTACTGTTTGACGATTTTTACTTTTTACCATCAAAACGTCTATTTTTGCGTATACTTTCAGAATCCACTCTCGGTTAGTATACTTTATTCAGAAACTCCATGAAAACAACGTCAAATCAATTTGTCCCATGTTCAGTTTTGTCTTCATAAGTTGTCCCATGTTCATTTTTTTTTCTCAAAAGCTATCCCATGCTCAATTCATACGCATAAAAAGCTATCCGATCATCTCCGAGGGAATCCTGAACATTTTCCGGAAATCCTGATATCATTTGTGAAATTCAACATGGGACAGCTTATTTTTTTTTTTTTTATCAATTCTGACTATACATGTCAATGGTTGCTCCTCCGTGATTGATCTGAACTGGTACCAATTGCACTGAGATCCAACTGAATAAGGGTTGGGACATTCCACTTATTCTCAAAGTGCAATTTTAGCAGCTCATGCATATTTGATCAATAACGGCGCCGGCCAAGTCCTTATAGTCAGCTGGGAAGGGAAAGGAATGTTAGAGTGTACTGGTTGTTGCTACTAGAGACCGAGAGCACTCTGCGTCCCCACAACCCGCATGGACTGGGGTATTTGTTAGACGGAAAGGATGGGAGATCTGGGAGTCACCGTTGGGTCGGTGATGCGATCCATGGATAAGGGTTATTTATAGTGTTCGTGATAGATTGTGTGGTGATTAAGGTGAATAAGGTCAAGCGGCACAGCACGCTTTGGTTGCATAACTTATAGGCGTTATATATACACTGTGCTGTGAGTAGAAGTTGGAAGGGAGGGAAACGACTTTTTTCAATTCGTTTCTGGTTCTAGCGATGGCTATGAACATATGAATATACATGAGTTGTATATGTAGAGAAGAGAGAGCGAGAGAAAGTAGATAGAAAGATACAAAGTAGGATGAAAAGGACGGGCCAGGGATTGAACCCATGACCTTCTGCATACGAATCAGAAGCGGTAGCCACTAGACCACCAAGCCCGTGAAATTCAACATGGGACAGCTTATGCTGCAAAACTCGACATGGGACAGCTTGTGATGAAAATTACAACATGGACATGCTAATGCCGAGAAAATCCCCGAAAATTGCTAGATTTATTGACATAACAGTCCCACCAGAGTTTTCTTTAAAAAATCAAAGTAAATTGAATGTTTATGAAACTTTTTGTTCATACTTCAATGATAAATACCAATTCTAACGCTATGCTGATGCATTCACTGTGTGTTCTTATTACACTTGACCGTAGAGAAGGAAACATTGCTAAAACTTAAAACGCGTTTTTCTCAGTTTGCTGTTTTGGAACATGGGACAACTATGCTGCACACGGCAGTGATATCTTTGGATACTTTAAAAGGAATCCCTTCATTGATTCTTGTTGGAATTACACCAGGTATTTATCCAGCAATTCCTCTACGGATGTCTCTAAAGATTTCATCAAAGGTTACAATAGGGACTCCTTAAGAAGTTCCTCAGGCTTTTATTCGTGAGCTCCTCCAAAAGTTTCTACAGAAACTACTCACCAGATTCCTTCAGCAATTCGTGTAGGGTTTCGTCCCGTAATTTCTCCAGAAACTCTTCCAGGGATTTCTCCATTTGTAGCTCTCATCGAATAAAGTTGCTATGTGATCTGCATCGTTTGTATTTTTTATTCTTTGAACATCTAATTTGAATCTTGGTAATTTTTTTTTGTCAAATAGAAGGCAGGTTTTGGCTGATTTCTTTTGAATATCTAGATGATTCTTGACAAGTTTTCCTAGTCGGAATTTCGATATATCTAAACTTCTAACTAAATTTTGGGAAGATTCATTGTGATTTATTTATTTATTTATATGTTTTTTTTTCGCACATTACTGGAGAGATCTCTGGAAAGCAAAGATTTATGTTAGGTTACCAGACAAACTCATGAACAATTCTAAAGAAGGTTCTTGCGAAAATCGAATGCATATTTTCAGTACGATACTTGAAGACTATTGATAATGCTTTTCTTAGCTACTGGGCGATAATTCAGTATTCCCTTTGAGACTTTCAGCGATGTAGAAGTATGTGGTCTATTCCTTATTAGATATTTGGTCTAAGGGTTTACTATTTACCGAATTTTTTAATACTAATGATAATATATTCAGTGATTTAAAATCCATGATTGGAATAAGACGAAATCCCTGGAGGAATTTGCTTGAAACTTATTACGAACATATTAGGAAACAGGAACAGTTGGCAAAACTTCAAAGATTCAAGCGATAGCAACAGTAAACTTAAAGTCTTCGATGATAACTTGTGAGGTATGATTAGAAACAATAAAATTTTCATAACACTAGAAGTAACATTTTTTCTGTCATGGAATACTTATTCAAAACGATAACACATGGTTTGATAACTTGGTGATCTGCCTGAAGATCAAAAGTTTGCAAAATCCACCTAACGGAAGAACTTTCAACATTTCCAACTTTTGCAAAATAAGAAACGGCCTAATATACAACCATCTCTCGGAAGAATACTGGAACATGATAAAATCGATTAGTTTTATTAGAAATGCATTACCAGTATACGTGCCAACTTGTGACGTAGTTGGAGGGACGAGGCCTCTCAGAATTAATGCAAAACAGATGAAGTCAGCGTAGTTCATCTTAACTAAACATATTTACGTGAAAAAAAAATGGATTGGGCCGAAAAAAGATGCACTTTGTCCAGTTTTGGAATGCTTCGAACTCTCCAACTACGTCAGAAGTTGGCGCCTACGATTTCCAGTACTGAAGCAACCGGGCCTAGAACTAGTAGGCCCTATGAAGCGACATTGAAAACATTTGAACAAAACCATAGAACGGCACTTTGTCCAGTTTTGGAATGCTTCGAACTCTCCAACTACGTCAGAAGTTGGCGCCTACGATTTCCAGTACTGAAGCAACCGGGCCTAGAACTAGTAGGCCCTATGAAGCGACATTGAAAACATTTGAACAAAACCATAGAACGGCGACATATCGTCAACCGCTCTTTACAGTATTTGTTATAGATGTGAAACAAAAATGTTAGGAGTGACGTAGCTGCAAAAGTTTATGTCACTCCATTGCAGCGCTCCTACCTAGGATGGGACATAGACATTTAAGCTTATTGTCCATGTTGCTCGCTCTCTGAGACGAGAAAGCCATCCCCGATTGAATAAAACAAATCTGTATGGGGAAAAGATTGTGTTGGGGTTTCAATCCATTTGGAAATTATACAATTTCCATCCCTAGGTAGACCTTTTCCGGAAACTTATTAATTTTATAATCTCACCAAAATTCGGAGTTTGACTTTACCGTACATTTTATTCGCGTACCACTAGTGGCTATACAGAATTCGTGTATCTCTGCGGCGATGAATGCAAACGTGGTAGGTCAACTCCGCCCAGTTTGCTGAAGTTTGGGTTTTATATACTGATAGCAGATCTTCGCGTAACACTGCAAGCATCTTGGCGGTTGAGTGAATTTGGTCGAGATTTCGACGAGTTTGAGTTTTGAGGTAAACGTAGAATGGGTTTATAATTTTGCATGTTATTCGAATATTCACTACAAAGCTAACAGCCGAAAAAAGCAGCTGAAAATGATACGGACAGAGAACAAAAAAAATACTTTTGCACCCGGCAAAGCCTGCTTCGGTCGTCATGAATATTTCTGTCTGTTTTTGCTGTGACACTTTACTAATTTCTTCGAGTTTCTACTTTGTTTGTAGTTCAGACTTAGATAAGTAATGCAATCAACTATCAATATGGTCCGTGGTGTTTAGTTGTCAATAACGGAATAACTTTTTTTTTGACAATGTTTTGCAACATTTTAATATGAACTGGGAGTTTTACTAGAAAACACATGTTCAAACTACAACTAAGTATCACTCTATCGCACTTTACTGTTCGTTTACATCTTTCTGACATTCTCGAGACCTAATGTCAAATCTGCCTATTTTCATTGAACGGAAGAGTGACGTATATGACAGTTTCATTATATACCTGAAACGATGCTTTATAGAATGAAGTAGTTCCCGGAGTGGATCATCACCTGGAATGTGATTTCGATATCTTAACAGGGATGGGTATGTTCCCTTCCTTCTGTAAGGAATTTCTCTGTGTTTTCTTTCACGGATTCCCTTCTTAGAAGTTGGGTTATCTCAAGGAAGTTTTCTATGCAATCTCTTAGAATTTCTCCACATCTATTTTGAGGCTTCCCCAAAGGCCATGTGGTAATAAGCTTCGTGACATTTTGTGACAGTTCCGGCTTCCTACATAATTTGTGTGGGCTTCGTGGCCGTATGACTATCGGAGTTAGTCCTTTATGCGTATTGTGAGTGTCCGGAATGAGGGTTCGATACATCAAATGTTTCGAGTACAGTCCGTTACCTAATGTTAATTGTTGTTTGGTCTGCATTGCTTCTGGTTCAAGGCGGTGTCTTTTTAATGCCCGTACCTAGCTACTAAATTTGGGAGACACATACTGAACTGATTCCGCTAACAGCTTCACAATGTATTATTCTTGTGTTTCTTGTCCCTTTTATCAGCTGGTAGCCATAGTTGCATTGGTTGAGTACTCTACTGAGGGAGTTTTTGGTATGGTGAAACCAGAACGGACTAAAGGTAGTGCCTTCCTGATGTCGAGAGCTCCGGATCACAAAACAGTAGTTGGTAATTTGTAGAGACATGCTCCACATCCCCATCGCATGTCTTTCGCATTTGCCTGATGGTTCACGTCTACCTTGTACTACTGCAGTATCTTGAAAAGGTACGAGTGCGCTTCTGTGTCCTACGCCTAGTTGTAGTCGAAGTACGCCAAGTCAGGTTCCTCCTCAGCTTTTCGATGGCTTGACCCGCAATGACTGCACCTATATTGACCGACCTGATCCATTCTTCAGTCATCAGGTTGTTGTTGGCATCACGTAGTGTACCCTGCTTACTATTAAGGCACGTTATTGGTCTGCACTTTGCAGGATCTTCTGTGTTACATGGCAATGAACTCTGGTAGCTGCGTGGGTTGTTCTAGCACCATGTTAAAGCAATCGCAAATGTTTTGCAAGAGCACTTAACCGTTGTACATGTGTGTCGAGTTGTGAGATCTCGGAGCTTTTCGGGCTTCACAGGTTCAGAGACATAATAAATTAACCTCGTTGGTTGGTTCTTCTTCTTATACTGTGTTGTACTTGACTTGGGTCCGTACTGTGGAGATCCGGTACTCCAAACGTCACACCCATACGGGTTTTTGTGTGCGATATTCACCGTCTCCTTGTGGGTGTGTCCGGAATTCCAACTTCTTGCCAACAATCAGTAGTTCCACCAGGTTCTGAACGGCCTTCAAGTACTGCGGCATAATATCCTGGTTTCGGATGCTTACTGCGCTTGGTATCCGATAGGAATGCCGATGCTTTTTTAATCGAGGTCTGTAGAGCACTAGTTCATGTCGTAGTTTCATTACATCCTCCTCCGACCGCTGCCCACTACCCCTGTCCCCCATCTCAGGACCAGGTCTAGTAGAGGCTACCTGCTCTGGCGATCGCATTCTTTGGTTTTTTCATGACCTTGTCTCCGTATCATCCTGCTGACATAGTACACGCGCAGCGTGCCTGTCTTACTCAAATGCACGATTAGGGTATACAAATACTAATTAATCCTGATGTAATAATGACCTCAATAGTTTCCTCACTTATCATTAGGGAGCGTCCACAAATGACGTAGCTTTTTTGTAGGAGGGAGGGGTAGGATGGTGTTTGTGATTTTGTGACTAATTGTGACGATAGGTGGTAGGGGTTTGTGATATGCTACGTAGCTTTATACTAAGCCTGTTGAAAAAATTCACTTCAACTGGATTTGAGAAAATGGTTTTAAAATCCTGTGTATAGAATAATGTATTGTGAATGCAGATAAAAATCTATTTCACTCAAATGCGTCACACAACAAATAGTTCGCTGTTTGATATAAAAGGCACTGCATGCCTCGGTTGCTAAGGAAAATTTGTCTAGGTTTGAGGTTTGAGGTTTCGTGGCCTTCTTGTTTACGATTTGGACTTTTTTTAGAATTTCATCCGGCTGTTTTTGGGTAGTGTGATTGAATTCTAAATGTGTGGTTCGTTCGTGTTGAAGAAAGCACTAATTTATGACGTTCCGCTGGGATTCTGGAGGGACTTCTAGTGGGATTGCAGTGAGAACTATGGAAGGATCCTGGCTGTAAAGCGTGATAAAAGAGAGGTTCAGCCTGCGGTAGTAAGAACTTTAATGGGACTCCTATGGTATGATTCAGGAAAAGTCGGTGAGAATGTAACGTAAGTAGGAGAATTACATTGGAACTCTAGGAGAGATCTTAACCTTCCTTTTGCATCACGCTGGCAGCAGCTCGCTATCGTAGTGTACAGTTTGGGTCAATAAATGACCCTAATGCCAAAGAAGGGTTAAGCAATCAGATCAATATTTGTCGAGATTATTGGTGGGTTCCGACGAGTTTCCGACTAGGATTTTGTGATACATATAGCTCAAGACTTGGCTCAAAAGGGAATGCTGGGAGGCTCTGAAAGGGTATGGTAAGTAGGGGCAGGATGGGTCACCTAAGAAATGGATCCCTATAACTTTCTGAATATAAATCGCATTTCTCTGTTTTCTACCACGACTCTCAGATACACTAGTCAGCTATGATATAAGAGTATAAAAAGGTAATAAAGTTTGAAACCTGCTTCTTGACAAATAATTTTCAAAACATGACCCATCTTGCCCCACCTCATTTTAACGGGGGCAAGATGGGTCAGCTATAAGAAAACTCGATTTTCTCCTAGTTTTTCTCTATACATCTAAGCTTCATAGTCGTACAGATTACATGAAGAAAGTGTTGAAACATATCGGTAGATTATTCTCAGAACTAGAAGATTTTTGTTCGGGTAGCCATAAACGGACTTTGAAAAGCTATATTTTTTAAGGAAAATTTAAAAAATATGTTCTCAAATTTTCATCGCTTCGATAATGTAGTTCACAGAATAGCCTTTCCATGAAAAATAAAACATTTTCAAAAACTATGCAAACATACCGAAAAATTAGGGTGACCCATCTTGCCCCGTCTACACAATACACGTAGTTATATGGAATGTATAGCATAAGGAGTATAACGAAAAAATATTTTGTTTTTTTTCTGTGCGAGGAACGTATAGAATTTTCAAAACAATATACCATTTTTTTGTGTATCCCCGTCGTTCATCTAGGAAAATTATTGAAAGATTCAAAACATATATTGTGCGATTGAAAACGGTACTGACCCATCTTGCCCCCTGACCCATCTTGCCCCCACATACCATATATGGTGGTAGTCCTATCCGGTTGGGGGCTTCAATCTGGTTATATTCATTTTTTTTTTCTCTCTCAAACAGGGATGGGAACACTCACTTGCAGATAGTTACACTCACTTGATGTTTTCTTGTGGTTTGATGTTCACCTTGTGGTTTTGTCTAAAAGTTTGCCGAATGGAGTAGGTGTTGCACACGCATATCAAAGTCGTGACAGAGCTGTGGAAGCGACTCTCCACGAGGTGAGTGTAATTTACATTCACCTCGTGGAGAGTTGCCTTCGCAGCTCCTTCACAATTTCGGTATGCGTGTGCGACCACTAGGGTAATTGATCCGATCATGGAGGAGTTAAGCGCTGGGTTCATGTTTAAACCACAATTGTATCGCCCCAAGCAAACTTTTTACATGGATTGAATTGAAAATAATAAAATCCATCCTTAATCTACGGGAAAATAACAAAATATTGCCACTTTGATGTTGTTATGAGCATTTTATTCGTTTTTATCTGAAAGATCATTGTGTTCCTAATGTTGCGGTATGTGTTCCTAATGTTGCGGTATTTTGTTCCTATTGTTGCGGTATCCCATTGAAATCATATGGGATACCGCAACATTAGGAACACTACCGCAACAATAGGAACACAGCAGCAAACACATTTATGACAATATTTTTTTAAAATAGGTTTTTGGGCAAATCTTAAGCAAACAAATGGTGCAATCTCATATTTTAAGCACCATACATCTATTAAAAATACCTTTTGGTAACATTTCAGTCGAAAAAGTGCTCAATTGCCATTACCGCAACAATAGGTACTACCGCAACGATGGGAACAATTACCCTACTCTATTCGGCAAACTTTTAGACAAAACCACAAGACAAAAGTCGTCCATACATCATTTCTTGTTTGCACGCTTCTGAGCTGAGAAAACATCAAGTGAGTGTAACTTTCTGCAAGTGAGTGTTCCCATCCTTGCTCTCAAATGAAGACAAATCAATCAATCAATCAATCAATCAATCAATCAATCAATCAATCAATCAATTATTTTTTTCAGAAACTCATCACGGGAAACCTCCAGGAACTCCTTGCACGATGTTTGTGGAAACTCCATCTGGAATTCTTCCTGGATTTTCTTTAGAAATTTTCAACGGAAACATTCCAAGAGTTTTATTTCTCAAGGATTTTTTTTTCAAATTTCTTATGACATTATTCCAGGAGTTCCTTATATAATTTCTATAGAGTTTCCTTGAAGAATTCCACCAACAATTCCTTAAATTGCCGAATGAATATTTTTAAAAGAATTTCTTATGGTGCTCCAACTGGATTTCAGAAATCAATTCCTAATAGAAGAAAGATTAAATTTCCATAAAAAATTCGTGTGGGAATCCCAGAGAAATAAAACTGAAGGAGCAGAAGGAATCTCAGAAGGAATCCCTGAAGGAAATTCCAGATGATTTCGGAAGGAGCTCCTCGAGCAATCTTGAAAGGAAATCATAGAGAAATCCCAACAGAAATGCCGTGAGGAGTTTCTGGAGCAATTCTCGATGGAACTTTTAGAAGAATCTAGAATAAAATCCTTGAAGAATCACAGAAGGAGCTTATAGAGTCTGAGAAGGTACTCCTGCTTCAATTTCTTAAGAAAAGACGGAAGAAATTTTTGAAGGAATCCCGGTAAAATTGTCTAGAGGAATCCTTACAGTCGAGAACTAAATGTTTCCTACTCTCCCGACGTTTCGGCCGAAGGGTTTTGGCCTTTCTCAAGGGTCGCTAAAACATGTATTTAACACTTTACATATAACATTTAACATAAAACATATAACTACTCACTAGTGTCTATCGTCTCCCGTGTATATAGTTGCCTAACCATTTGTGTTTGGCCTGCCTTTTCATTACCTGTCTGTTATAATATAATTATTATTTTCGATTTGATGCACAATTTTACCTAACTTACTGTTTTTTAAGGGTTTTTTTAATATATTTAGTTTTGATTGGACTTCACAGCACTGGTAACGATCGTTTCAAAATGGTTGGTGAATTTTGTGGTGATTATGGATCACGTTCATCGGTTTCATTTAGGAGGTGTGGAATTGGTTCCATTGTTGATATGGCTGGGGTTTGTCTACGTGTGGTCGACTGTTTAAATGTGTGGAATAGTCCTGCGTACGTTGTACTTAGACCTTGTATGTCTGTACGGTGGTTGACTGTGTTAGGTGTATGGATGATGTGACACATCTCTAGTGTTGGTAGTGTTGATTTTCTATTGGCCCTATCGAGAATTTTTGGGTTTGCAACATTGAACATATGGTTGTTTTCAATGACATGTTTCATTAATGCCGTTTTTTCGCCTAGGCGACGATAGACACTAGTGAGTAGTTATATGTTTTATGTTAAATGTTATATGTTATATGTAAAGTGTTAAATACATGTTTTAGCGACCCTTGAGAAAGGCCAAAACCCTTCGGCCGAAACGTCGGGAGAGTAGGAAACATTTCGTTCTCGACTTAAAGACTGAGAAAGCCACCCAAAAGATCGATCAAACATCCAGTCGAAACCCTCTTGGAATCCTTACACTCCTGGGTAAAATCTAAGTTAGAAAATCTTGGATGAATCCAAGAAGGAACTCCTCGATAATTCCCAGAAGAAATTCCTAGAAGAATCCAGGAAGGAATTCCTGAAGGAATCCGAAAAAGTACTCCTGGAGGAATCCCATAAGCAGGAGGGGATTTGAAAGAGTGTCGGAAGAAGTTCTTGCGAAAATCTCGGAATGAATATCCGACGGAATTCCGGAAGGAATTCGTGATGGAAACCTAGGAAGAACTCCTGCAGGAATCCAGAAAAAATACTTCTTTAGGAAACCCAGAAAGTAGTTCTGATGGTATCTCAAAAAAAAAAATCCGGTTGAAATCCCTGAAGAGAAGTCCGAAGAAATTCCTAGGGGAAAAAGAGAAGAAACCTTTGAAAAAACTTCTGAAGGAAATTATGGATTAACTCATAGAAAAACCTTAGAAAAAATAACTCCTGCAGAAATCTGAAAAGGAACTTTTGGAAGAAACTTAGAAGGAACTTCCGAAGGAATTCTTGGAGGGATCTCTGAAGGAACCCCTGAAGAAATATAAGAAGGAGGAATTCTCAAATGGAATCCTAAAGAGAATTCATGGGGAAATCTCAGAAGCAAGTGCCGGAGGAATTCATAAAGCGAAGAATTCTCAAAAATGGGAATCTTAATAGGAACTCCTTGAGGAATCCCAGAACAAACTACCGGAAAATTTTCAGAAAAGAAAAACTTCTGCAGGGTCCTCCAAATGTCATGGTGAATTTTGTTCATATGATATCAATTTGATATTCTTAACAGATTAATTAGTGAGCAAAATAATCTGAAAGTAAACTGTGGAAAGAAACGGCACAGCTAGGGAAGTTGAACCATCTCGGCAGGAATTCTACTTTGGATACTTTTCCGCTATAACTCAGTCAATTTTGAACCAATAGTTCGACATTCCAAGCTTAAAATATCACAGATGGCTCTTTTTTTGTGTGGTAGTAAAATCAAATTTTCTCGGTGAAGAAACTATTCCGGAACATGAAGTAAACGCAAAACGTTGCCTTTTCAAACCATTCTTGATTTCTACTCACTAACTTTTTACAAAACTATCCCGTTTTCTAACAATGTGAAAATTTTAAGAAAGTTGACAACCGAGAGTAGCACAGACGGTGCATTGAATACAAGCGATGGTGTCGCCGCCGGGCTGTCAGCGCTGGAAACTAGATGCTATAAAAGTTCTTGCATGCAATTTTCACTGCTGGCGCCAACTGATAGCAATCAAAAAAAATGTACACAGCAATCATTCTATTGACTTGATTGTTTGTACGCAATAGGATACGCATAATATCTAGCCGTGTTTAAAAATTCAAGTCAATACATCGACATTCCAATCTAAAAATATCATAGATGGCACTTTTTTCTGTGGTAGTAAAATCGAATTTTCTCGGTGAAGAAATTTTTCCGGAACATGAAGTAAACACTAAAAGTTGCCTTTTCAAACCATTGTTGGTTTCTAAGCACTAACTTTTCACAAAACTATTCCGTTTTCCAACAATTAACGTTTTTGGTGATTTTTCCATACGATTTGACAGTTCTTGTCTACCATGCTTCCGTAAGCTTGAGGTGAGAATTTTAGAAAGTTGACAACCGAGAGTAGCACACACGATGCCTTGAATACAAGTGATGGTGTCGCCACCGGGCTGTCAGCGCTGGAAATTAGATGCTATAAAAGTTCTTGCATTCCATTGCTTTTAAATTGACAGAGTTATAGCCAAAAAATACCAAAATGTCAGCCACTGCTCAAGAGGCCCAGTACCTTGTGTTTTCTTACTATAGTTGGTTTTTCATAACTTTCCTTAAACATATTAGTTAAAATTAAGGTCAGAGCTAAGTTTCTTTTTTTTTTTCTTTTTGACATGAAAATTTTGTTGAAGGGGGGGGTCATTAAGCTACAACATTTATAGGAGGGGGTGTCCAAATTTGTGACGAATTACTACGAGGGGGAGGGGGTGTAAAAATCGCTTAAAAAAAGGTACGTCATTTATAGACGCTCCCTTATCATTCTAGAGCTGAATGAAGTCTATAACGAAAACATTGGAAATATATTACAAACGTAACACAACACCAGCAACAGCGGAAGAATTTTTCAAGAATCGAAATCGCGATTCTTGAAAAATTCTAAAAAACTCCTATTTACCATCCTTCCAAGTGGTCGGTTGATGGCAGCGATGATCATTTTATTTGGTGTCACCAGACTAACTAAAATACGTAAGCCAAACGCTTACCAGATAACTCCGCGAGTTAAATTGCCACCAGGCTAACCTTAAACTAATTGCCACCAGGCTAACTTAAAACTAATAACGCCAGCGAATCCTGGCAAAGGGTATGATCTAACGCCATTAACCAACGGCCAAAGAACTTCCATCAACCAAGCACTTAGCCTTTATCTATCTTTACTGTTGCGGACAGTCATATCTGATCTACTCTAAGTTTACCTAACCTAAACCAGATGGATCAACAAAGAATCAATAAACTATAACATGAACGTGGGTTTTTAGTTGGGCGCCAATGTAACGAATAGTACATTGGAACCTCATAAATGCACATTTTATTTTCCGTATCAAGCCCCACGTCTGGGAACTTAGATACGAAAAACAAAATGGAACATTACAAATGCACAAAACACAAACATGCAACACATAACATAAATTGTGCCCAGTTATCCGAATAGATAACTAAGTCCGAACCCAGGATGACGAGGTTTCATTTTTGTTCTTGGTCCATCAGTCAATCCTGTAATCGTATTTTTTCTGGCAGTTCGCCTTTTAGTTCGCAGCATCTGTTGCGGCATTCATAGCTTGTTTTGGTCTAGGAATTTCTAATCCTAAGGGGGCATCCAGATTCGGGCAACAGCACAAGACCGTCTACAATTTGATGTCCGTGTTAGGGGACGGCTTGTGCGTTTTGTACTGGATCGCTACAAATGCACATTAAATTTCAGGGACAAATGTACAAACCTTAGTAAAACATACAAAATAAACAGACAAAATGTTCACAACAATTTACAAACGTAACAAGTCGTTGAGACCCAATTTTTACATGGAATTACAATTCTAGCTAAGTCACTAGACCTCAGGATTCCATTCCAGGTCGAGAAACTGTTGAAGCTGTCAATTTGATATTCTTAGGGTTTCCTTGATCTCAAAACTTTGAAGGACATTCGACATATCTTCATTACTTCGAATTCAGTATAACACTGACTCAACAAAGTCCCGCCATAATACTCGATTTGCCGCTACGGTTCTCTAACATCGGTTACTGCCAACACTCGCCAGATCACGCTCTACTTGGTCTATCGTGCTCTGTGTGCCCCACGGCTTTTTGTACCAAGTATCGGTTGCGAACACCAACTTTGCAGGGTTGTTGATAGACATACTTGCAGCATGCCCTGCTCACCGCATCCATCGTGCTTTGGCCACTTTCAGGATTGGGTTCAACATAGAGTGCAGCGAGCTAGCATGAAGCCTTTGCGGAATGCGTTGAACAATTGGGAGAACTTATGTACGTGTATCTTGAGAACGGCAGAGCAATTTCTCACACTCCGCTTCTTTCAGGCGGCACTTTTTTCCTTCGAAAGAATGCTTCCGTTCATGTCTGTATCGCTCCCACATTCTGTCGGGTTCCATGCTGCAGCGTTACCGCCCTCGCTGCGTTCTTCTTATCTAGAAGCGCTGTGCACTTCTCGTCGAACCAATCGTTGCGTACCTGATGGGGCATTTAGCTGCTTTGCTGATGACTTCTTTGACCATTTGACTATCACCTGGCAGTGGTCAGAGTGTTAGATCTTGACGTCGATAGTATTTAGTTTAGGTATTCGAAATAGCCATTATGCCATCTACTTTCGAAAGTTTCGGTTCATGTTCTTCTCAGTCTTAGTTTTAAATAGCAGAAACAATGTTAAAGTGGCACATAAAATATGTCACCTAATTGGATTCCCCCATTGAAGTAAAACACTAGCAGAAAACTAACGGAATACATAATTTTGCAAATTCATTCCGCACACAAAAAGAAAAACCCACAAAGTCAATTTGTTCCGATTGGATAGTTATACACAGCAGTCTTCGCCTTCCCGTTCGCCTTCGGCGGCCACCGGAACTCCAGCTCCAGCACAGAGTTCCCATATCTCTTGTATCTTGAATAGCTTTGACGACAATTATTATTCCATTCACGGCCCCCAGTACGACAGTACGCGCGACAACTTTGTCCCGAACCAACAAAAACTAAAATATAAGGCACCTCCAGGACCAAGAGCGGGAGGACCATCGTCCTCACATTTCGGTTCCTTCTCCGTCGTGGTCTCAATTTCCAGTTGTCCTGAGGCGAAGCTTACACCCGTCCCGCCCTTCTCCACTTTACATAAGTATTGTATTTCGATAACCGCTCGTCGCTCCTAGTCAATTATTAAAGACTCTTTCGACTGGGATCGCTTCGACTCTGCCCCACCCTAACCCACCACCACCGCGCACCGTCTGAAATATGCAATAGTTTTAAAACAGCAAACTTCCATCCCCTTGAACTGGAGTAAGAGCAGACAGCTTCACGCCAAGACGGTTCCAAGCGTTCAGTCCCGTCTCGTCCGAGTCAGTCCAGTCGATTGGTGATCGTTACAGAAACCGGATGTTACGTTACTCTCGTGTGTGTGTGTGTGTGTGTGCGTGTACGACGAACAGTAAATCCGTCAAGTAGCGGTTCCGTTACCGAATAATGACCGCGATAATGGAAATGAAGTGAAACGGTTGCTAGGGCAACCGGTTAGTAACGCGGTACGGTCAAGTTGCGGCAGTTGTGGTTAGAAAAATCCACCACCTGTGTAAATTTACCACCACCACCACCATCGAGTGAATCAGAGAAAAGCCCCTCCACGCCAACTTTGACGGACATTGGACTCCGTCGTCGACGAATAATGAGTTGATTAAAAATTCACGACCGGTTGAGAAAAATTCCAGCGAAAGCCACCACTCGACGGCGGCGGCGGCGGTCGCATGGAAAACCAATCCACCACAACCAACCCACACAATGGCAGCTCAGTCGTCCTGAATGGACGGACGGAAATCTGATTAACATCCCGGGCATCCAAGCAGGCGAAGAAACTGCTGTGAAGAAGGCGAAAGTTAACGTCTTTTGCCACCCCATCAATCGTCGAAGTCGTCGCAGCAGTCGGCGGCGACGACGGCGTCTTCGATGGGAATGGAAGTGTTGTGTCGTTGGGTGGAAAAACAAGAAGAAGAAGAACTCAACACGGTGCGGTGGTGGCGAGTAGTGAAAACAGATCGATTGAATAATCAAAATATACACCACCAACGCCGCTGCTAGAAGTGCCAACTGCGAGTGTCATTCAGCTCTCGGCACCAACTCCTTTCTATTGAAATGGCTCACCCCAGCTACAACAACCCAGTCAGACTACACTTAACTGCCTGAGGACGGGGATAGTGTAGTGAATCGCCGAAAGTTTAAATTGGATGGAATTTGTGTGTATAAACGAGGGATTGAGAGGATTTGGCGGAAGAAAAATGGGGCCTTCGACTGTAAGCTGCAAACAAACACATCAATATCAATGCTCTCTGTGTATGGGAACTGGGACGGGACGCTAGCAGCCAGCGCCATCAGTGGAGGAAAGGGGTTTTAACATCGACTGATCTGTTTTTCTGGCTAACTGACCAGCGAACCGAAGTTGACAGGCAAGATTTGTTTGAAGAAGAAACTGCTGCCAAAAAATAATTCCTATAATCGTTCGATAGTTCTGTTAGTTGGCTACTGCATGCAGCAGAGTAGTGACGCTGATTCTCTCTGGCTGGCAGAGTTGACCTAATCGAATCTAGTTGGCCATGGTGCAGCGCAGAGTCACAGACTCTGACGCCGCCTGCTACGGCTGCTAGCTGCTAGCTACTGCTGTTCTGATCGATGGTCCTTGTTTGTGGAATGCGTCGTCGTAGTGGATATGGATAGTTTTCGAAGTGCATCACACGACCAGGCGATCTGAGGGACAAAATTTGCAGCTATGGCGAAAAAATATGTGATTTTTCGCAAATTGCTGACTAGACAAATTCCATTCGAGCGGCGAATGAACCATCGGATGAAAAACGATGAAAATTGGCTATGGATGCAGTGTTATTGATCTGATGGGAGTGTAGACACTGTTCATTTTCGAGTTGCACCAGTTCTGCTTCACTTACATATGCTAGCAATTGAAACAAGCATTCAGCGAATTGTTGATGGAACCAGAGCTGTACAATATCTATCCTGTGTTGGATACTGATATTTCACCACTTTCACTTTTACTGGAGCTCGATTAGTATCAACCCAATAGAGACATACAACAACAAGATATTGATCCGCACTCTAAATTACTTGCATTTCAGGAATTCTTCAAAGAGTGTTCCAATGACTCCTCCAGGAATTCCTACAGAGGAGATTCTTCGAGAATTGTTCCAGGAGTTCCATCACAGATTCCTCTATGATTTCCTTAGATAATTTTACAGGAATTCCTTCTAAGAGTCCTCTAGGACGTCCTCCAGGAGTTTATTCATAGATTTTTTACAAGAGTATCTTCAGGGAGATCCTAAGGGTTATAATCACAGATTTCTTCATGAGTTCCTTGAGGGATTTTTCCAAAAGCTCTTTTAGAGATTTCTCTAGCAGTTCATTCAGGGATTCCACCACGAGTTCTTGCAGGATTCTATTCTATCAGGGATTTTTCTAGAAGCTTCTTCTGGGAATCCACCAGGAATTCCTACAGAGATTTCTACAGGAGTTCCTTCAAAGATTATTCCTGAAATTCTCTTAGAGAATCCTCTAAATATTCTATACTATCTCTCAGAATTCAGAAATCTCTCCTGGAGTTTCTTAAGAGATTTTTTTTCAGAATTTATTTCAAGGATGCCACTTTGGGACTTAAATCGAGTATTTTTCCAAAAGATTTTAGGGATCTCTACACGTGTTTTTAAAGATACTTCCATTAGTTCACACTCCTAGAGTTTCTTCAGGCATTCCTCTAGGACAACCTTCTGGGACTTCTCTAGGATTCTATCAGATTTCTTCAATTCTGCAGGGATTTCTCCAGAAGTCTTTTCAGGGAATATTCGACGACTTTCGTAAGGAACTTCTTCGGGGATTTCCCTAAGGAGTTCATTCAGGAATTTATTTAGGATTCTTTAGGGATATTTCCAGAAGTTTCTTCATAAATGTGTCCAAGAATTGCTTCAGAGATTCTCCTGGTGTTTCTCCAGTAGTTTGTTCATTCGTGCTTTAATTCGTTCAAGGATTCCTCTAGGACTTCAATCATGGATTTCTCCAAAAGTTTTTTTTTCAGGAGACTCAGAGATTACTTAGAGATTCACCTATGAGTTTGTTCAAGAAATCTTTTAGGAGTTCCTTCAGAGATACTTCCAGGATTTCCATCTGTTTTTTTTTTTCTAGGATATTCTCCGGGAATGTCTTAAGGGATTCCTCTATTGACTCTTTTATGTATTCCTCTAGGATTATAAAGGAACGTCCAAAAAGTACGTCTCGCTTCAAGGGGAATGAAAGTCCAGCAAAGTGTGACGACGATCTATGAAAATGCTCATTGGGAGAGTTTTTCTTAGAGATTCCTGCAGGGGTTGAAAGTCCTCCAAAACTGATACACCAGAACCTCCATTTAGGTAATGAGTTGTGACTGTCTAAATAGAATTTCACGAATCTTCATGAAGGTTTCAGAAGAGTTTCAAAGACATTTTAAAGCGTTTCCATGCTTTAGGTAAGTTTCAGGGCTTATTAGGAAGGATACAGAGGGATCACATATATTTCATGAAGGTTTCAGAGGCGTTTCAAGGCATTTAAGGAGGTTTCAGAGAGGTTTCAGAGGGGTTTTAGGGGAATTCAGAGGCACTCAGATGAATTTCACGAAGATTTGATCGGGGGTTTAGGAGGCGTTTCAAAGCGTTACTAGATCAGATGGCCTAAACTCCAGGAAGTTTTTCGATACTCCTTCGCAATAATAAAACTTAACATTTGATTGAACATAGATGCTTGAGGCTGTGTGAGTATGAACCTTAGTCATAAAGCTCTTAGAGACACAAATTACGTTGGTAGATCTGATCCGATATTCAAGGAAGTTCTTAGAGTTCCTCGAACAGGTAATGAATTCTCCACTCAACAGTACATAGTTGCATGAGGCTATGCAAGCATACATTTCATTTATAATACTGCTATAGATCACTAATGTCGCTCGTAGATGGCCTAAACTCCAGGGAATTCTCGAATACTCCTATACAATCATAGAACCCACCACTTGATAAAAAAAATATATGCCTAAGGCTGCTTAAGTGTGAACCTCAATCATAATGCTCTTAGATACAACAAGTAGCTCTCGAAGAACCAATAACCTTTTGTCAAAAGAGCTCTTGGAGACCCTTAAAGAATCATCGAACTCACCATCTTAGAAATCATAGTTACCTGAGGCTGTGTGAGTGTGAACTTCAGTCGTGAAGCTCTGGAAGACAACCTAATACGTTAGTAGATCCGATGACATTTACTCAAAGAAGTTCTTGGAGACATACAATGACCTCACCACTTGTAATCACATAGTTGCATGAGGCTGTGTAAGGTTAAGTTTCATTCATGATGCTCCAATAGATCATAGATAACGCTAGTAGATCAGAAGGCCTAAATTCCAGGGGGATCTCGGATTATCCGATGCAATTAAACAATCCACACCTTGACAGAACATACATGCCTGAGGCCTAGCCTAAGGCTATGTGAGTATGAACCTCATTCATAATTTTCGTAGATACATACAACTAGTAGCTCTTTTATATAACATGTGTGTTACTTGGGCACTTGATAACACATAGTTATGTGAGGCTATGTAAACATACTACTAAGGTTAATGAATCGTCCACTAAGCCATCGTAGTACACCTAGCTTAACAGCCTAAGAGAGTCGAATATTTTTGAAAAAATTCTGGCACCCCTTTGAGCTCCATGAAACCTATTGAAACGTCAATGTCAGTCCCATGAAATAACCTCAAACTTCCTTGGAACCCTCTGAATTATTTTGAAACCCTTTCGGATTCTATTTAAAATCTTTCATAAGGCCGCTGATTCCTCTACATTTGGATCATAGATCTTTCTGAGACCTCCTTTTGCTGGTTCTCTTAATCACCCCCGGGAGTTGTTGTTATGGAATTATTACAATTTGTTATGTACATTACTGGAACTTAATAGTTCCCCAAGCAACACGACTTGTTTCAAAGCCAGTAACAGCAACCTTAGTGCAATTTATTCACTGTCCGTATTATAGTCGATAGAACACAATTGCTTCTTCTTTGAAACCCAAAAAACGCAGATTCTGAATCGTTGTGCAACTTGAGTTAGAGGAAATGATAAAAAATGGAAAAAAGATTTTGTCCAGACTCGAACCACGGACACCAGGAGTATTAACTACTCACCTTACATGCTACACCAAACGCTCTGTGAGAAAATTGCTGCTCAATACACCATAAAAGCTACTAAAGTGACTTGTTACTTTACTGCACCTTCTTTGTCACAAGTTAGAGAACTGTCAAAATGAAGAGACGCGCAAGTTTTCGCAACGCATGTGGAACATAATCTGAACAAACAAACCAGAGTTAGATGTTGCATGACTGCAACATAGCACATTAAATGCAAGCTGACTGTTTTATCACTTGTGAGAAATATGTAAGCTCCGCCTCCACGAATCGATGTCAAACATGAGGTATTTGGTGATTTCTATGAAACAAAGCCGAAACTTTTCGAAATTCGGAGTTTAAATGCAACTCAGTTGACAAGACGGAAGTTGCATGTGCTTTCAGAGCAACTCAATGGGGCACGTTCGGTGTAGTACTAGAATTGAAGTAATGAGCTGAATTTTTGTATGATGAGAAGGTCAGTTCTCCATTTCTGCAATGAAATGGTTCAAAAAGCGTGGGCATTAAGATTCCTTGCCTAATTTAATGCTGTTTGAGCAAAACTTTGAGTAACCCTGTTGTTGTTTACTCCATTTCTTGCAACTTAAACAACACAGTTACCCAAAGTTTTGCTCAAGCAGCATCAAATTAGACAAAGAATCATAATACCCACGCTTTTTGAACTATTTCATTGCAGAAACGGAGAACTGACCTTCTCATAATATAAAAATTCAGCTCATTACTTCAATTCTAGTACTTCACCGATCGTGTCCTATTAGACCAAAGCATAGAAAGCCACATTTTGGATGATGTTGCAGGTGCTGCTTGGGTCTCCTTCTGTTCATGCAGGCATGAATAAAATCTATATTAAAAAAAAGAACGAGAACATATATCAGTGTACAGCGATTCGGAGAGGGCCTATATATTGCTAATTTAGAGAAAACATTCCGTATGCATTAAAAAAAGAGACTTTTTCGTAATGAACTGGAAACATTTTTAAGCATAATATGAACATATGGTTATTTTTGTTTACAAGCAACAACCACGGCAATATCATTATCACTGTCGTAAAATTTCCGCATATCGTTCTGTTGCATGCCGTTTTGCGCCTGAGTAATTACATTCTCCCCATACTGCTTCTTCTTTCTGCGGAGAATTCTTTTCTCGGCCTCTTAACGACACGTCAGAATCGATCTTTTGGTCTTCTGAAAGTTCTTACGACAATGATAACCAAGAAGTTCCGATCATTTACTAAAACATGGTCTATTTTGTTGCATTTTTTTTTTCTTAATATGAGTGCAACCAAGTGCGCTTTTATTTCTGTATTTTGCGTGCTTACTGCGCAGATTATGATTATCTCTCTAACTGCAGCAAAAGTAGTGGAACTGTGAAATTCCATAAATGATGGTCGATTTGTCCGATAAATATCTTGAGTATAGTCACACGATGCAGTTGAGAGAAACCAAATACACTGGGTCCTCTTTTCATACCATGGATTTGGGCTCCATAAATTAAAAATGTCTCCAGTTGATACACTATGCCCAGGGAGTCGAGAGAAAATTTTCCCGACCGGAACGGGAATCGAACTCGCCGACTCCAGATGGCGATCCATAGCCTTAACCACTAGGCTAACTGGAGACCCGATTCTGGTCTGGATTAGGAATTCTTTCAAGAGGATCAATTTTCCTAACTAGCTCTTCTAAGTATCATTTTAGAAATTTATCTAAAAAAATATTGGAAAACTTTCAGAATTGCTTCTATGGCTGCTCCTGGAATTTCTCCAAAGGCTTTCCAAAAAGTTCATTCAAAGATGTTTGAAATAACTATTCCCATGATTGCTTCAGTAACTCTCTAAGTATCCCTTTGGGAATCCTAAAAAATCCCTTTAAGATTTCTTCAGAAATTCATCCAAAGGATCTTGCAGACATTTTTTAGTGGATTACTTCAGGAACAGTTCCATTCTTATTTCGGAAAATTCTCCAAAGCCTTTTCAGATTTTCCCCCAAAAGCTCCTTGAGAATTCCTTCAAAGATTCCTCCCGGAATCACGTCCATGCATTCGTTCAGGAACTCATAGAAAGATTCTATCAGAAATTTACCCCAGAATTTCTTCAGAACTTCAAGGAATTTCTACAAAGACTTTCTCAAGGTTGGTCCGAAAATGTTCAAGCATTCCAATATCAATTCTACCAAGGACTCAATAATTTCTCCAATGATTACATTTTGTGACTTAACAATGCTCAAAACACAAGTATTACATTAAATGTCACATTGATCGGCTCAAATAATCACATAAAACAACAACAAAGAGCCAGAGATTTTTCTGGAGCAATTCCAGGCCCAAAGAATTTCCAAAAAATCTCATGATTCTATAAAAAATGCTGCTTCCACATACTAGTAGAACTTTTTAAAGTAATTCCAGCATTTTTTTATTCGTTTACTTTAACTAAGGCTAATTCTTCACACAAAAGGTATTTCAAGAGAAATTCGTAGAGGAGTCGTTGGAAAAATTTCTGAAGGAACTATCGGAGTAATTTCAGGAGGAATTCTTGCAAAAATCTGTATGCATCCAAAGAACGGAAAGAATTTCGAAATGAATTCTCGGAAAAATTCTCAAAGGTACTCTCTTGTAATGCCCCTTGGAATTTCTCTGGAAATTCCTACTGGGATTGCTCTGGAAATTCCAGGATTCTTCCAGCGAGTCAACTAGAAGTTCCTCCAGCAATTTCTCCTATGATTCGACCAGATTCTGCTTTAAGGAATTCTTCATGAACTCTTTCAGAGATTTTTTTTCAAAAATTTGCGCTATAATTCCCCACGAGATTTTCATAAGGCATGCTCCAAAAATAATACTTGGAATTTCTCCATTAATAAGCTAGGATTCTTCCGGAAATTCTTCATGAAATTCTCCATTGATTCCTCCACGAACATCTCTGGGCTTAACGCTGCGAATTTTCACAAGGGATGCTTCAGGAATTCATCTAGAAATGATCGCTGGGGCTTAATTACTCGCTGGTGGCAAGAAACTACAACTTCTGTACTTTCTCAGTGAGCTCCTCAGGGAGCTCAATCTGTTATTCATATTGTGTTTTCTTCAGAAGTTTCCTCTGAATTTCCTTACAGGACTTCAAGGAATTGCTTCCGGTATTCTCTAGAAGTTTCGAGAATTCTCCAGGAATTGTTTTCGAGATTCCTTTAAAGATTCCAGAAATTTCTTCCAAGATTCTGCTAAACATTTCCAATGGGAATATCAAGTTTTTTTTAAGATTTGCAGGAGAAAAATCTGGAAAATGGAATTCCGCAACTATTGGAAGAATCCCAGAAGGAAGTCCAGGGGCACTGAATCAAAACCCACAGGAACTTCATAAGGTACTCCGTGAGTAATTCTACAAGAAATTCCTGTAGAAATTCCGTAGTAAACTCCATTCCACCAACATCTGAGAAAAACTGAGAATGAACTGTCACGGAATCTTCAGAGGGATTTGCAAGAATTCCAGAAGGAACAGTATCTGAAAGAATCCCGGAAGGAGTTTCCAAAGAAATCCAAGAAGGAGTTTCTAGAGGAACCCATGAAAGTGTTCATGAATATGTAGGAATCCAGAAAAAGTATGCGGACGCGGACAGGATTCCGGTAGAAGTTCCCAGAGAAGTTTCCAAATGACTCCCGGAAGAAGTTCTTGGAGGAATCCCGAAGGTAGATGCTGAAAAAATTCCGGATGGAGCTCCTGGAGAAACCTAGAAGATGTCTTTGGAGGAATACCGGAAGAAGTTTAGGTTTGTTCACAAATTTCATAACGCTGGGTGGGTGGGTGTGCTGCATGGTAAAACAGCTCGAACAAAATGTTTTTTTCCTCATGCAAATATGTAGTTTAACAAAGGAGTGGTTGTCAGAAACATTCAATTCTAGCGTTATAACAATTTTGAATAAACTATTTCTGGGGGATTTCTGGAAGAATTTCCTAGGTAAATCTCAGAACTCCTAAAGAAATTCCTGAAGAAATCTCAGATGGTACTACTGGAGGAATCTTGTATGGAATTTTCGGAGAAGCCCTGCAAGAATCCCGGAAGGAATCCTGGAACGAACTTCTGAAGCAATCCAGGAAAGAGCATCTTAAGAAATGCCGCAAATAATCTTAGATGATATTCTTGGTACGGTTTCAGAGGGGATTTCTAAAGGAATTCCAAATATGGCTTAGAAGAAAAATCTCATAAGAGACTCCCTGAGAATCCCAGAAGAAACTCCTGGAGGAGTCCAGGAGAAAGTTCGTGGAGAAACTGCGGAAGTAATTCGTGTGAAATTCCAGAAGAAGCTCATGCAGGGCTCCAGGAGTACACTAGAAAACTATAAATCAGTACATTTTCACGCTCGCAAACCCTACACTAAAAAAATCCAAAATTGTATTATGAACTTTTGCAATTTGTCAAAAAAAAAAATTCATATGTTTATCGACCAGAGTTGCACTCTGTCACTGTCAATGGTAAGCAAATCGCTGATTTTCATAGGTTGACCGCGATCCAAGTCAACGTGTGCTCTATTGAGTCACCGTCACTTTCCTTGTTCCATCAGAAGTCAGAACTGGACTGACTGTGATTTTTTAATATGAATGTGTGAAATTTTTGATCTCAATCAAACCACCCACGGCAGCTGACGAAATTTTTCTTTGATCGAAATATAAACATCAAGGCCACGAAACGTCAAAGACTTAGACAAATTTACCTTAGCAACCACAGTGAGCAGTATCCTACTCCAGTAAAACGTGAAAGCTTTTTTCGCCCACGCTTTCTTGGATCGGTGTTCAGAAACTTACGTTCACTCACCACAATGGGTCGCTTTTGTATTTCATTCTGTTTTCTTTCCACCTTCTCCGGTCGACCAAAATATTTAAGGCACAACTCTCTGAAAAATTTAAACATTTAATATTTGAAAAACTCGCAAGCTGATCTAAGTTTTCTCGTTCCACTGTCATTGCGCGACGGCAAAGCGGCTACCCCGAAGAAATCAATTTCTTTCTAAAATTTAATCTTTTTTCGTCTCGCGGGACAGACACACCACACAACCGACACACAGTTGCCCGTTCATGATTACCCGCACGCCCGGCCCGCCCCTTTTATCTTGGTCATGTGAGCTAGGGCTTATGGTTCTTGCTTGCCGCTCAGTTCCCCAAACCAATATCTGTCTGTCGTCGTGTCGTGTTCTACCCGCCTGCTGTGTTGGATCGAACGAAGCAGAACTTGTATAAGTTTTCGACTTTACCGCTGCGCTGATACCGGGCGGGTGGACCTCCACCCCACCCCTGGATTCGACGACGTCGACGTCGACGTCGATGAGCGTTCTTTGCCAGGAGCTAAGATTTCACGCTTGATTACCGGTGAACTCAGACGGGGCGGATTTGATTCGTTCTTTTGGGGTTTTTTCAGGGGGGCGCGTGGTCGATGCCTGTAAGTGCCGATTCAGTTGAGGTGTGCTGCAATTTGCGAAGGGATCAATTGAAGTTTGGGGGAAACTGGCGGTTGAGGGATTTTGGGGATTCCAATAGAGTTCTTTTATAGAGCCAATTTGACGTATCCATTGTAAGTTTAGGCTTAATGTTATAGTCAATCAATACGAAAAGAGACATCTTCTCTATATTTTAGGAAAGTAGATTGACACTCTGTGCATGAAGCACAGAATACAAGAACTTCATGAAACAACGAATCGATGAATCTTTTTGACTCGTACCCAATACTCCAATTGTTTGCAGCATCTGATTTTTAAAGACTGTTTTAGGAAATTTTTATGGGGCTTATATTTTTTTACGGAGAGACTTTTCGTTTTGCTTTCTCGTACACCAAAATCTACTGAAAGGCTAAATGTTCACTCAAAAAACGAATTTTCGATAGAAGGCTCGGAAGGTCAAGTCACATACACCAATAAACTCAGTTCGATGAATTGAGATGATGTCTGTGTGTGTATGTGTGTATGTATGTCTGTGTGCAAAAAATGTCACTCACTTTTAAGGCACTTCCCATTAGTCGATTTTTCGGATTTGAGCACGAATCAACTCGCATTGTTTGCTATTAAAACGGTCCGGATCGATCAAGGCGTTCCGAAGTTATGGCCATTTCAGTGATCCGGACCAGCACCGGTAGAACTGACCGTATAAAAAATGAACCAAGCTTCATCATGAGACACACCAAACTGCATCGATTTTTGTACCCTTTAGCATGGTTGACGAATTTTGTGCGGAGATCAACACTGGAAATCAGAAACTCCACGATGTCAGTCAAAAATTCAAGATAGCGGCTGTTTAATAGAGTTTCAGCCCCTAAAACCATGCAATATGGGTATATTTAATGTGGACAAGATGTCCGGAGTCCAAAAATAGCGACCAGAATATCCAATATGGCGGTTCAAATGGGTGTTATGTGTGGTATCCGTTGTCTAATGTTGGCGCTTCTTCAGTCTGTACAACCTCTGATTGACGACGGAGTAGTGTCTTTTGAAAAAAATCCAAGATGGCGGCACTGTTTAACGGAGCTTTAGGCTCTAAAACCATGCACTATGGATATATTTGGTATGAGGAAGATGTCAGGATTCCCAAAATGACTACCAGAATATTCAAGATGGTGGACTGAAATCCAAGATGACGGCCCAAAATTCAATATGACGGCTTTTTAATGGAGTTTGAGGCTTTAATACCATGCAATATGGGTATATTTGGTATGGGGAAGTTGTCCGGAGTTCAAAAATGACAACTAGAATATCCAAAATATCAATTCCTTAAGCAATTTCTAAAAAAAAATCACGAAGCAATTTTTAAAATTTCGAAGGTAGTTCTTGGAATACTTAAGAAGTCTTACAGGTATTTCCGAAAGAAATTTCAAAAGAAATGCACTTGTGAAATTTATATAATAAAATCATTTAAAAATACATTTCCGAAGAATTCTCTAAATGAAATACTGAAAAAGTTCCTGAAGAAATCGCTGGGAGAATTCTTGAAAGGATTCCTGCAGGAATATTTTAAGAAGGGTTACGTACGAAAGGCTGAATTACGAAAGGCTGAAATAACAAAAGGCTGAAATACGAAACGCGGAAATTACAGAAGACTGAATGCATCAAAAGGCTGAAATAGTGATTCGACTAGTTTTCAAACGCACCAGCCTAAAGCCTAACCTCAACACTAACAACTCAGGCAAACAGATCATTCTAATTAGGAATAATAACATACATTCATCGATTTTACGATCTATTTGAAAATTTGCTTGTTGGTCGATTACCCAGCCGTGGCACTCGCATTGCATTGGTTTTGCTTGGGCTTGACGATTGACCGCCCTACCAGCGGCGTCATGGTGTAACACGTTCAAATAACTTTACGACAATTTACGCGGACAAATTACGCTGAAGAAATATACGGTAATGAATATTATTGGGTACCCCATTGGACACACAAAACTCAATGGTTTTCTTCGGTACTTTCAGGTCTTGAGGTTAGTCTATGGTCCAACCGTTCCTAGTTAATGGTTGTCCAAACTAAGCCATTTTGGAGGAACATACTTCAGTTACTGTGTTCTGAATCGGAAAGTTGTCGACTGGCCATAATGCTATGGATTATTGAACTCATACATTACTAAGGCAGTATTTTTCAAAAGCATAGCATATATTTCAAACAAGGGAAAATCTTTGATGATATTGTTTTAGCAGCCATAATGACAACAGTCTCCAAAACAACATGACTCGAAAGAATAGCTCATGTTTAAAGAAGGATAAATTAACGATATGAATTTTATCAGAACCTTTTTGTGTTCGTTGGTATTCAACATTAGCCTTTTCACTATAAGTTCAGTTTCGAAACTAGGGCCCATGCTGAGGGTTACGCGTACGATTCGCGTTCGGACCAAGAACTTTTCATTAGGAAAATTTTCTTGACTTCCTTTTGAGTAACTTCGTGCCGATATGCCAAAGCTGAGAAGCAAGCTCTATCTCAGTTGGGGCGTTACTCCAAGAAAAGGAAGAAGTGCTATAACTTATATATGCATTTTCGTATTTTCAGCCTTTTGTAATTTCAGCCTTATGTTTCATTTTCTTGATCTCAGTCTTTCGTATTCAGCCTTTTATGCATTCAGCCTTTTGAAATTCAGCCTTATGTTACAATCCCTTGAAGGGTTACGCACATAAGGCTGAAACACGAAAAGCTGAAATTACAAAAGGCTGAAACACGAAAGGCTGAAAGTACAAAAAGCTGAATGTATCGAAAGGCTGAAATAACATAAGGCTGAAATAATGATTTGACTAGTTTTTGAACGACGCCAGCCGAAAAGGACAGTGCTTAGACCACCTCAATACTATAGCAACTAAGACAAACAGACGTAACACTCTCATTATTATCATACACCGATTTCAGGGTTTATTTAAAAAATTGAAGTTTGAGGCACCTTACCGTCCTCTAGATCATGATTGGTAAAACTAAGTCGCTTTGGGGGAACATGCTTCCGTTACTATGTTCGGAATCGGAAAGTTTTATGACTTTGGCAGCATTTCTCATAGGAATAGCATATATTTCAAAGAAAAGAAAATCTCTGATAATATTGTTAGCAGCTGTAATGACACAAATCTCCAAAACAACTTGACTCATGTTTAAAGATGGAAAAATTTAACTAAGGCCAATATAGTCGATGCGGTGAGCCCACGGATAATCAGCAAGACCTGAAGCTGATGGTTTGGATTCGCGTTAGGGCCAGACACTTTTCATTATAGAAATTTCCTTGACTTCTTTTGGCATTGACTGTTACGTCGTCGTCGATATAGAAGCAGGCCTTATCTCAGATGGCGTGTAACGCCAAGAAAAGGAAGAAGCAGCCCATTTATGCATGTACGTATTTTCAGCTTTTTCAATATTCAGCCTTTCGTAATTTCAGCCTCTTGCAACAGTTTATTAATTTCAGCCTTTCGTATTCAGCCTTTTGAGATTCAGCCTTATGTTACCATCCCCTGAAAACATATCTGATGGAATCCCTGGAGTATTTTCCTTAAAGCAATCCATGAAGTAATTTTCTCAGAATAAAGTTTTTTAAAAGGAAGATCTGATGGAGAATCCCTGGAGAATAACACTGAAAGGAATTTTTGATGAATTCTCTTACAAAATCTTTGTGACGTTTCGCACTCCATGGAAAGCTTCCCTAAAGAATTCTGGATGAAATTTCTCTCGAAAACTCTAGAGTCGGAAGGAACCTTGGGGGGAATTTCCAAAAGAATATCCAGAAGATTTGGTAAAAGTATCCCTGGAAGAGTTTCTTGAAGATTCCCTGTAGTGCTTTAAAAACAAGTCTCAGATAGAATGTCTTAACGAATGCTAAGAGAAGCACTGCCCCTAATCGCATAAGAGTAACATTCGACAAAAGTAGGCATTGGAGAAAATGGAGTCCAAAAATTTAACTTTTAATAGTATGAAAATGGACCTAAATTTTAAAAATTTCTCATAAATTCGTAATCAATCGTTTAGCAATAAAATTTGCTACGGCACAACTTATATGCTAGACGAATTGTCAGAAATTAAATCGGACCTGATTATGACTGATGGCATGCTTCAAAGCCAGTATATTTTTCCAGTGTGACTGTTATGCGGTTACATTGGTCAATGAGACAAAATGACTTGGTATTTTTTTCATAAATCCTAGAACAAACTTGGTTTTTTTATTCAGGTTGTCAAAAGTACTTGTGATTTGATGGTGATCCCCGATATTAACTCTATACCAGCAAAATGTGCAAATGTTACAAATATGCGGTTATGGGCAGAGCAACCCATGGGAAATTGTCATAAAATAATCCCTCGAAAGAATCTGGAGGATCCGCTAGAGATGTTGTAAAGTAAATTCTGAAGAACTTCAGAAACATATACCTCGAGAGAAATTTCCGAGTGATGCTCGGATAGATATTTAGGAAGAATCTTTAGAAAAGTTTTAGTGGAATCTAAGAAGATTTTCAAAAGAAATCCTTCGAGAAATTTCCGGAGAAATCTATAGATTTCCAGACGGATTTCTGAAGGACTTCCTGGAGGAATTGTTGAGGTCATTTCTTCATGCCATCCCAAAAAAAATCTGGATTTGTCCCTGGAGGATGTTTTCAAAAAATCTGTTGAGACATTTCCGGAATAATTTGTGGAGAAGTCCTTGGAGAAATTTCCAAAAAAATCATAAAGGAATTTGGGAAAAAAAATTCAAAGATTTTCTTTAAAGAAAGGATTTTAGAATGGAATCCCTTCCAAATTCTCTGAATAAATATCAAGAGGAAATTCCAAATATGCATATCTCTGTATCAATTTCACAAAGAATCCCTGAGAGAATTTTTCGAAAAAAATCGTGAAGAAATTTATATAGGGTGACCAAGGGTATTATCGGCAGGTTTGTTCTCTTCGTCATGGGGGTTTTTTGTGGGCCGAATTGCCTGAAATTTGGGCTAATAACTCAGCTTGGTTGGGAAGGATTTGAGGCCTACTCTGAGACCAACAAGTTTCAAAAAACCCCCCATGACGAAGAGAACAAAACTGCCGAGAATACGTAAGTTCCCCTAGAATGAGTGCATGCAAGATTTAATCAAAAAGTCTTTGTGAAACTTCTTGAAAAACCTCATATAAAACTCAATGATTTTTCAAATGAATCCCTCAAAAAAAAAAAAAAAAAAAATCTGGATGAATCTCGTAAAGATTTTTTGAAAGTCAATTTCTGTAGGATTTTCTGATAAAATCCTTTGAGAAATTTGCAGAAAAATCTCTCGATGATTGGATGACAAAACGTGGAATACCAAAATGCCGAATGCTGAAACGTCAAAAAGTGAAAGAATGGGGTTTCTTTAAAAGAATAACGAACTCACTACTTGCTTAGATTACTCGTTTTCGACGCTTTGTCCCTTTCGACGTATAGGCATTCAACGTTTTGGTATACGATGTTTACCGTAAACTCCATCTTCAATTTTAAGTCGCCATCTTGGATATTATTGTCATCAATTGTTGCAAATGCATATAATTATATTACATAGTTTTGGAGCCTAAAACTCCATCTGGAATTGTGAGCGGCTATCTTGGATTTTAGATCGCTCACTTGGATATTTTAATAGCCTTTTTTGGACTTCAGACATCTTCTTCATACCAAATATGCCATACTACATGGATTTAGGGCCTTAAACTCCATTGAATAGACGCCATATTGAATTTGCAGCCATCATCTTGAATATTGGGCCGACAATGTGGAAGTTTTGGTCTTTAGTGTCGATTTCCGCACAAAATTCGTCAACCATGCTAAAGGTTACAAAAATCACCGAAGTTTGATGTGGCTTGGTTCAGTTTTATATACAGCCAGTTTTATCGGAGCTGGTCCGAAACGCTTCTATCGATTCAGACCATTTTTAATGACAAACATTGCGATAAAATCCCGGTTCGATTCGTGCTAAAATCAAAAAAATCGGCCGATGGGAAGTGCCTTAAAAGTGAGTGACATTTTTTGTACACAGACATACACACACACATACATACACACAGACATCATCTTAATTCGTCGAACTGAGTTGATTGGTATATGTGACTTGACCATCCGAGCCTTCAATCGAAAATTCGTATTTCAAGTGAACATATAGCCTTTCAGTACACTTTAGGGTACGAGAAAAGCAAAAAACTTTCATGAAACACTTGATTAGAATTACTTTTTCTTCAACTTAAACAAGTCTTTTTGTTCAATACTATAACATCCCACAATTAGCCAGGAAACTTCCCATTACAGTCTGATGAAACAAATTTTTCGTCAATGTTACCACCTCCTCCATTATGGCGATTGAGTGTATCCAATTGGGACAACAAATAAATTATGTGACCCCTTACAAAAGTAAACCGGGAATATCCGCTGACTGGGCTGCCTGTCGTCGTCACCTCGCAATGGGGGGACTTCCGAACGTTTTAACCACAAATAGTGTGCGAGGCAACAACATCCAACACCAGCAATTCCCAAAGTGTACCTTCCTTCCCCTTGCCCAACCGGAATTAGAATGTATGTATAACAGCAACGTTTTGATGGTCGTATTATTACGTGAGCGAGCCGTTACTCATTTGTCCGGGTGCCATCCACCTCCCTTTCACCCCCATTCCTCAAACAGATCCAGCCTATGAGGGTGCGTTGCCTTCTTCTCCCCCACGCGCCCGAGCGCAGGCAGGTGGATAGAGTTTCCTATTGTTATTCTGCCAGCAGTAGTTCAGCAGTTCGATAGTTTGAGTTTGTGCAGCTAGACAAAAGGCTCCCCCAACCAGCAGCAACAACATCAACAACAACCCTAGGAGCAAGCGATAGCGCTAGTAAACGCGGGAGTTTGGTCTGGTAAGACCGCGCGTTTGCCATCAACGCGCGTACCGCGAGGAACGCCGGGTCGAGCGTTGGGGGGTAGGAAGGTTGTTATTGAAATATTAATTCCTCTCGTCGGGTGTGTGAGGTAACGTGGAACGGGGGGATTGGGGGGGTTTCGCGGAGTTCGGTAAATGTGTTGGCATGTGGTATCGCTCGGCGTTTGTGTGTATTTGAAGAACTTCCCTCGTCATCAGACTGTGATGGTTGATTTGGCGGTGCTCCATCCATCCAACATCAATGCCACCCGAACAGAACAGAACGGAGTGAGTGAGCGAGTGGTGAATGAGTGAGAAGCCGCGTCAAAGGAGTCAAATTGGAATTCTACGCCACTGACTGGTGTGTAGATTGCGAGCAGCCAGCGCCGTTATTGTTGAACAGGTTCGTCGCGTGTGTTTGTTCCTAGCACAGTGCGATAGGGAATTCTTTCGCGCTGAAACAGAGCCCGCACGACGCGGTGGCGGTGTTTTGTAAAAGGCACAACCGAATCCAGCGTGTCGGAGCGTCGAATGAAGGGAAAATTGTAAATCGATTTTTCGGAAAGTTTTTTTTTCAGTGATATTATTAGTTTCATTGCTGTACGTGTACCTTCTTGCGATAGCACGCGTTTCAGTTGCTATGCGAAGATAAAACACGGGGAGGACCCGTATAGTGAAGTTTTTGGAGCTTATCAGGACGTGACATAGAATGCCACCACAAGTCGCCTAAAATGTTTGCCTTCACCCATATCCAGTATCTACCAAACAGGTCTAACACATAGAAAAGCAATTTTCTATTGAATATCTTGAGAGTTGCACAATATTTCTGTAAACTGTCTTAGATGAAATTGTTCACAAGATTCATACTTCGTACATGGTGGCCAACCCGTTTTTTCGTTGCAGCAAAAAATATTATGAGCACGATTTATGAGTTCGATTTCTAATGCGATTTCCTCACATCTTGACTATGATTCAAAATGTTGAGCGGATGCTCGACAGAGTTGTTCGTCGGATTGTAAATCTTCTATTCGAATGACCTCCTTCAGGAATTTCCATCGAGGACTCTATAAGATATTTATTCCAAAATTGCTTCTTTTATCTATCCTGAGATTCCTTCTATGAATTCTCCCGGAATTGCTTTAATGATTCTTTCCAGAATTTTGTTTTTTGAAAGATTGCTTAAAAACTCCTACTAAGATTTTTGCATAAATTATTTCTGAGGTTTCTCCAACGGTTCTTTCGGGGATTCGTCGATGATTCATACAAATCATCATAACAGTATACAACAAAACACTACAAATGCACAGTAAAAAAACGTCACAAATTAACCACATACAACGAATAATATAAACATGATACAATACAACACTAAGCCTAAATATACCAGGTTATCCCCAACAATTGACGATCGCAGGATGACGGCGTTTCACAAATGTTCTTGGTCCATCAGTCATGCTGGAATTTGTTTTTGTATGGCAGTTCGCCCTTTAGTTCGTCTACACTTTGATGCCCCTGTTAGGGGACGGGTCATTGCTCAAAATTGCCTGAATATAGGCAATCCAAAATTGATTACATCCCATAAGGTTATTTTATTCCGGAGCACTACAAATGTTCAAAAGACGCACATGGATATGTTCACTAGAATTATATAAAACAAGATGTTTTCGTACATTTATTTTCTTCATCATAAAAAATTCAAACAAACAAAACAAAATTCATAACGGGGATTTCTGCAAGGATAGCTTTAAGTGAGGAAAAGCGGAGTTTTTGATAGTCTTTATACTATCAAAGACTCCCTTCTCCCCTACTTGATATGTATAGGGTATGGATATGGAAAAATATGCCACAAAGGGGCAGGAGAATGACAAAATTTGATACGAGACATAAAAGTTCTCCTTTACGAAATGATCCTGGACCGACACGCCCAGAACTGTGAACGAAAAAAAAATTGTACTTAAACATAAAGTAAAATAATGACCATGTCGCAACCTGCGACAATCCACCCAATGCGACATAGGTTTGTCCCAACTTAAACAGAATAGGATAATGATCGCACGCCACGAGTTTAAAGATTTTTAGGGCTCGCATTGCGATTTTCTAGGGGTAACTTCAAGTTGGTAAACAGTGCAACGAAGTTGAAGATCTACCATCAAACAGTTTCTATATTTGCTTAGTAATAATCGATTATTCACGAGTTGAAACACACGCAACAAATATAACTTCTGTTTTGTACCAACAAAAAATAACGAGATCATGTCATTATCTGTTACCAGTTGGGATATAGAGTGATTGCCGCGTCTTCTTTGTTGCTTGTTTTGTCTATCTTTTGTCCGACAATTCTCCTCCTTGGTTCCGAGTCAAATTTTGAGCTCAATTCATCAACGCCAACTATAGTTGTACCACTCCAAAATAGGCAGTTTTGTATGAATATCGGTGTTTGTCTGATCAACTTTTATCTACATTGCACTAAGGGCCAGAATCGCAATCTAACGGGACAAAATCAGTTACTCCGAAACGAACCATTTTCGGTAATGGTGTCTTCCCGAGCAGAAGAGAATAACAACAGCATAACAAAATGCGTTATTTTGGCAAAATAACTGCACAATGGAATTAGTTATTTTTATGTTATTAACATAACATATTGAGTTATAAACTTGTCTGTCATAAGCGGCAAAATAACAAGTCACATAACAAAAACTTGTTCCTGGAAAATCAATTTAATAACATGTTTTGTTAGTGTCAATAACAACTTAATAACAGTGAATTTGGGAAATATTTCAATAACATATTTTGATATTAAAGAGTTATTGATAACATCCCGAAAGAAAAATTAGTTATGATATCAAACAATCGCACATGCTGTTGAATAGAATGCTAAAGTGGAGGCGATATGCGTACACTTTACCCGTGGGTAAATGAAAGCATGTACGCATATGGCCTCCACATTAGCATCCTTTTCTACATTATATATGACTTCGTGTTGGCTGAGAATGCTATACATATTTAGACCAGCATGTGAGAATGACGGAACAATCATTGCGAACTTCAGTTTTTCTCTTCCCTCATAGGCGTATTTTCGACTATTCATGTAATCTTTTACCACAAATAGGTAGATCCGACTTCATCCTCTGGAACGACAGGGAAATATGTAAAAATACAAAATCTTTCTGAAAAATTCCATTCAAAACCATCTACAATTTTGGATTCAGCGGTCTGTATTAGCTCCGTTCAAACAAGTTTACTCAATAAGTTTGACATTTTTATCATTGAAATTCTCATGCCAAAAGCGGAATCTGGAACGTCCCTTTCAAACCCCACCTTCAATATCGTCTGCTATGTTCTCGTTTTGATGTATGTAGGGTGTTGCGCCACTTGGGCAGTGGCTGATATTTTGGGAACTTTTCAGCTACAACTCAGTCAATTTCAAACATCGCGGCGCCCAGCAGGGACTTGGTGTTGTACACATTACAGCACCTCCATGTCACGTAATATACCATACCTCTTATCAAATGTGATACCGTAAGCATAACTCGCGAAATACTGTAAATATCGTTTTTGAATGACGTAGGATTTATTTCAAAACTTGTTTTAGTTTTGATAGCAATAGCATAAAGTATTTGTACACTCTCAATAATACAATAATAACCAAACTTGTTCCACAACAAACTGTAATATTGAAGTGTTATTTAATGGCTGTATACTTGGCTGTATAGCAATAGCTTGGTCATAACAAAATAAGATTGTCCAACAAAACATGTTATGGAAACGTAATGCCTTGATAATACAATAATAACAAAACGAGATATAAAAACAAGGTTTTGTAATTTTGTAGTTATTAATTTGATATTCTCCTCTGCTCGGGTTTTGACCATGACACTATTAATAATTGGTGGTCTTTAAAAAAGTTGTTTGTTTTACCAAAATCAACAACTCTGTCATAGACCTCAAAATTCCATGGCCTACTGTTTTTAGGGTATTATAAGAAAAGTATTTTTAATGTTTTCTTAGGATTTTATGTTCAGAATAAACTAAATCTGTCAATAACTCGCAAACAGTTGACCGTGGAATTTTGACGTCTATGAAAGAGATGTTTATATTGTCAAAACAGTGTCAGATTACTATGGCTAACGCAGTTATTTAATCTGTTCAGTGATTTCCCTAATTTTATTTGGTTTGATATTTTTATCTCTAGAGTAAGAGCTGCATTTTTTTTAACTCTTTGCACAATATTCTCAAAATGTTTCTTGACCAATATCTAACGAATTCCTATGAAATTTTGATGATATCATCTACACTGTTAAACGAGTTTTCAGTCGTTTGCTCGAACGCCTTTTAGACGAAAGGAAAGTTTGCCCGAACACCGTTTGGCCGAAAAAAAAGAAAGCATGTGCTTGAGTGATCGCGTCACTGTTGTCTACAAGAGTATACTCGAGGTTCATTCGCGCATTCGTCCTGCTCCACGTAACATTTTTTTTATGGGAAATTTTCTATTTTTGTGTGGAGCGTAACATAGCGAAAAACCCGCTGTCTTCTCTCTTAGCGTTACGTAATATGCGAACAAACCGTCGGAAGAACAGCCTATGATATAAAGAATGAAACTATTCTGATAATCATATTGGCAGTTAGATTGACAGCTAGATTGTCAAAAAGTTCTTGATTAACAAATCTAGGATGAACAACCCACGTTAAAAGAAGGGGAAATATTTGCAGAAATTGGATCAACCACTTTAAGGGCACTATTGGTTACCTAGACTTTGTCCACACCACTGAATTATATTGGCGATTATTCGGCCATTTTTTTTTTCTTTTTTATTTAGGGATTTTCTGCCGTAGGCAGGTTCAAACCGAGTATTCGGCCATTAGACTTTTCGCTAAATGGCGTTCGGCCCGGCACCGGTTATGCACTCAGCCATTTTGATACATGCAATCAAAACCCGGGTTGAGGTGAAGTACTGACGATCAAAAAGAGATATTGGTTTGATTGATATAAGAGATAAAAATACTAAAAATAATATCTAGAAAACTTTCCCGGAATATCTGAACAATATCAATATTTGAAATTTCAGGATTGGTTAGATTCAAATATGATATCATGATGATATTCTAGGAGTAAAATGTAGATATTATTTTATTATCTTTTATCTCTTATATCAATCAAACCAATATCACTTTTTGAACTCCAGATCAAAATATGCTATTTTTGAGATATTTCCCTCTACGCGGAAAGTAATACACTGTTTTTCGTGATGCAAATAGTTTTGGGCACCATTTATGTCCAAGTGACCCCTAAGATATAAGAAAGGTTAATTTTATAGTTTTGAAAGGGGATTGCCGTGACTTTAAATAGGAATTTTCATGTAAATAAAAATAAATCTTTCTCCGATCATTTTGTGAGTTTATTCCTGGGTTTATACTATCAAATAGTATACAAGCAGAGTTGCACAATATCAGTCTTGTCAGGTGACTACTGATATTGCACCATCGTCACTATAAGTCCATGCCGTTCAATATCAAAACGACAATGACAGGCAACGACCTGATATTGACCCGCACTGTAGATCACAATCATTGTAACTGTTGTGATATTAAGTGTGTTCCGTCGTGGAACGGGGATTTTGCAGGGTGGACGGATTCGGGACCGGTAGTTCGCTTGGAAGTGGACTGTATAATTTCAGGATTGAAACGTCGGGGGCGAATCTAGACTTCTTCGGTCGGTGGTTGAATGTTGACTCTTGTGCGGTGGCGGCGTCGAGCAGTGATGGAAAAAAGTGAGGAATGCAGCTGAGTAGACACAAACGCAAAGCTATCCTACTCGCGAACAACAGAAGCCAGAATATATTCGCACTTCCTTCACTCGCGAGCTAACGAAGCTGGTCGCACTCGTGATTGATTCGCGAAGCAGCTCTGAACATTTTTCAATTTTGTGAAAAAACGAATTTACACGGCCGACAGATTAACTTTTCAGGAACAATAAAGCACAAATCACTACTATCTGATGGATAATTACTTGTTTTGCTATTAAAATCGCACTAAAATGCAATTCCCGCATCTCCACTTGTTCTTCGCGAACAAAAATTCATGAGTGTTTTTGTTTTTGTTTTGCTTCATACTCGTGAAGCAAGCGGGTGCGAATAAACTCACACACGGCTTACTCTCGGCACCGTGAGTAAACCGTTTGTTGCTTTTACACTCGCGAGTTGATTCACGATGAGAGTGTTTCCATCTCTGGCGTCGAGCGATGGAGATGAGATGAAAGGAAAAGGATGCATGACGGAGACGATCTTGGTGACGGAGGAAAATTCCTTGAACAGAAGAAGCTGATTGGTTCGGGCGTCGATGATGATGGTTGCACATACGATCACGAGGACGGTTGATGGTTTCGGGCATGATCAATCATGTTGTTCGGCGGGAAGAAACTGTTGGATGGACGGCGTGGCATATTGTAGGGAAAAATGTGGCAAAATATATGCGGTCTTCTTCGCGTTGGCGCGAACAAAGTGGTTTTTGCCAAAACTCAAACTTTTTTGTGACCAACACGCAAAACTTTTTATTTTGTACATCATATTGAAAAACCATCTTGGTAAATCTTCAATTGGGTTTTTAAACAAATTTTAAAGATGCCCTATCAGTGATATCCACACACCATCACAGTCAGTCCAGTTCTGATGGAACAAGGAAAGTGATGGTGACTCAATAGAGCGCACGCTGACTTGGATCGTAGTCGGCCTATCAAAATCAGTGATTTCTCAAGTGATTTCCTTACCATCCTTACCACCAGTGACAGAGTGAAACCCTGTATACAAGTTTCATATGAATGTTCTAAAAATGTATTTCTCTTGAAGTTTGTGCGTTTTTCTGAGATTGTTCTAGTGTAATCTAGTGTATACATACACAGTCATTCATTGAAATAATCCTGGAAATTGATAGAATCGACTATGTCAGTTTTCTTGTGACTAGTATTGATGCAGCACATCGGAGATGTAGTGCAAGATTTAAAGCGGCCAAGCCTACTGTCCAGCGTTATTAGTTCCACAACTAAGTCATAGAAGTGGAGTATCTCGTACCAAACGCTCCAAATAATGCTTGTTATTTAAGTTGGGCATAAACGTTGGGAGTGGCATTGCAAAGAAAGTTAATATCACTCTATTGAAGTCCTCCTCGGATGGGACTTAGGGAATTCCAGACTCGATAGCCTAGGCTTTATTGCCATTACTCGCAATTACTTGAAAAATATCTACCAAAAATAATACTAGAAACCTAGATTTGTAGTCAATTTTCGAATGCTGAGTTGATGTTGTTGTTAAACTTCTAACCTAATCATTTGCAATGCATAAATCCATAGTGATAGCCCTTTGATTTACAAATGTAATCAGTAATCGCTCAATGTCTTATGGTAAAGCAATTCCTGTCCAAAAAGTTGCCATTTTTGACTTTATTTTTTTAATTTTTAAAAGTTTTCTGTTCATGCGCTGGGTTTTGTGGATTATTCACTTTTACATCTTTAAATTTGTTACTCGCCAATCTTTCACATTACGCCTACATTACATCCACGAACTAATGTGTGAACCCTCTGCTAATCCTATCCTCCGATATCCGCATGAGTGTGTGCATACGCAGAGGTATATTTAGACTGCTGTGGTTACAAACGATTACAATCATCACTTCCTTCTCCTAACGTGGCAGGCGCTTACACGCTGAATATGCCTGCTAGTTCCCGGCAGATATCTCATTGGTTCCTTGTGTGAGTATGACTGATCTAGCGATACTGGGGTAGCATCCACGAGTGGTCAATCAAGCTCAAGCTCTTGATCAAGTTACAGTGGGTTCCAGAAAATGTAAGGAAGACTAACATAGTCGTTTTAGAAGGATTTCAGAAGGTTTCTCAGGCGTGTTTCGCAGAAGGACTAGAATTTCGAGGGCTTTAGAGAGGTTTCAAGCAACCCGAGCAAAGTCTGACAGCAAACTGAAAACAAATTTTGATGTTGTGATATTGCAAATTATGATAACTCAGGTTGTTGTCGTTTTGGTCATTTTAACGGTTAAAACATCTAAAATGAGAGCAGAAAAATGTTGTTGAGAACAAATCCTACTATCAGTGATGCAAATTGAAAACTATTTTTGCTACCAGTAAGAAAAAATGGAAATTCGTTGAATATAGGGGTTTTTCGATTGATATGGAATTCCAAATGCCATAAGATAATTACACTAATAGTATATTCTTAGAGTTATTATACAAGGTTGGCTAAGAAGTTTTGAAATACCTTAACAACTTATTTTTTATAATAGTTTGAAGTGACAGCAAAACGAAATCTAAATTTGTAATCAAGTTTAGTCAAGACAATCTGATATAAAAATGTGATATCAATTTACTGCTGAAAACAAATCGAGTTTTCGATTTGCTATCATTTTGTTGTTAGACTCTGCTCGGGAAGGTTCAGAGGGTTTGAGAGGGTATCAGAGGCGTCTCAAGGATTACGAGAAATTTTAGGGACGTTTCAGGAAACTTCAGGTGGTCTTGAAGGAGTATTTGGGAGTTTTATGGGATTTCATCGGGTTTCATAGGTTTTCAGAGGAATCGAAAGGAGCTTCGAGAAGGAGAGAGGGTTTCAGGGGTTTTCAAGCGTTCCAATAGAATCCCAGGAGTTTCAAAAATTGTTAAAAGGTTTCACGAGTGAGTTCAGTGTTTCAGGGTTTTATTAGTTTTCAAAGTTAAGTTTGAATGGGGTTCAAATTTTTCATGCAATTTAGGTAAAACTAGCTGTACCCGGCAAACTTTGTCTTGCCTACTGTGTTTTTTGACGTTTCAAGTTTTTAGCCAAAACCAAGTCCCCGGTCAAAATGTATGGAAGATCGATTTTCAAAAACTCTCAATTTTTCCATATTTCTTGTCTCAAAACCTTCCTTGGGTGAAAACTAACAGGACAAAACTAAAACGACCAAAATCCGTCCTTCCGTTCGCAAGTTATGCGCGGTCTCACGTATGCTACTGCATTTTTATATATAAAATATAGATATAGATACAGAGGTATTTCGGTTTCTGTTATGGTTTTTAAACTTCCAAAACAATAGGTCCCCTATCCACCGTGTTGGGACTGCCACTAGGTATAGCTTCCGGTGGAGGAGCATTTCATACGCAGCTGCTGGATGCAAGAACAGACGCTGTTTGAGACGCACATCTTTGGTGAACAGACGCTCGAATCGTATCACCGCAATCTAGCTGAAGTAAGAACAGTGCCCAGGCTGCACTACCGGTTTAGCATACAACTATTAGCTGGCAGTCCTTGTCATCGCTTCACTAGTGGAAGCATGAGGTAGGAATTTGTGAGGACTACAGGTATATTGGACGCTCTTTGGCGTCTCACCATTTTTGCAGCCCATAGGTATTTAAGGGGACTTCATAGGAAGGGTGTTTTCAGGAAAATTCCTATGTATTGTATTGGAATATCTTAACGGATGTTCCTTTTGAAAAACTAATTAGAAGTTCGAGGGGTTAACGAGCTTTGAAGGGGAGTTTTAGAGTGATTTTAAGAAGGTTCCAAGGGCTTCTCTGGTGGGTTTAGAAGAGGCGCCAGGTTTTGCGGGTTTTAGACGTTTTTGGAAGAGTCGAAAGAAGCTTCGCGAAGTTTCAGAAGTGTTTCAAGAGAGTTTGAGGAGCTGCAGAAAATATCAAGCGGTTTCATGAGAGCGTCAGGTAGGTTTTGTTACTTTTCAAACTTAAGTTTCAGGGGATTTAAAGGAGTTTCATGAAACTTCGGATTGTTTTCATTGGATTTGAGGGGCTTCAAAGCGAAGGGGGTCCAAGCTAATATGTTGAAATATCTGTTCAAACTGTTCAATCTAGTGTTCCAGGAAGTTTCAGGTTGTTTCAAAAAGGTTTCATGGAGTTTCTGAAGGTTTCAAGAAGATTCAAAGTGGGTTCTTGGTGGCGTTCAGCAAATTTCATAAGTTTTTAGAGCAATTTAAGGTGAGTTACATGGAAATGAGAAATTTTCAGAGAATTTTCAAAAGAATTTCATTGGGCTGTAAAGAAGAGGGTGATATTTAGAGAATATATTGGAATATTTATATTAAGACAATCTTTAGATGTTTCAGCTGAAATATCTTCAGAAGTTCCTCTGGAACTGGGGATTCTCCATGAGATGAGAAACTTTTGTTTTGATGCTTAACAGAGTTCCCAACCTACGGTATTTATGCAGGAGTTCTTTAGAGTTTTATTCAGATGTTCCTTTAAAAATTCCATCAGGAGTTGATCCATTTTCATGTTTTCAAGTTCCTTCTTCTTCTTCTATTCTTCTTCTTCTTTATGGCTCTACGTCCGCACTGGGACTTGGCCTGCCTCGCTTCGACATAGTGTTCTTTGAGCACTTCCACAGTTATTAATTGAAGGGGTTTCTTTGTATATTGTGGGGCAAGGACAATGATACTCTATGCCCAGAAGTTGAGAAAATTTTCTCGACAGGAACGGAAATCGAACCTGCCGTCTCCGGATTGGCACCACTAGGCTAACTGGAGACCCCTTTCAAGTTCCTACGGAAAGCGATTGAAACGAAAATATCTTTCTTACGCCCGACGTTTCAATGGGCTATGCCATCTTTTTCAAGGGTTCTGTAAAGGTCAATTGGCTTAGTTACATGAAGATACAAGAACATACAAAAAACTACAGTTTTACAAGAATATTTTTCGTTTTTCGTCTGGAGGTTCAATCTTTGCGTGAAAACTTGTCAACATAATCTGGTTCATCAATTTCCTAAAATATCACAATCGAAATCACGATTTAACAATTTGAACTGACAAAAACAGTTACTAACTATTGGATTTACTACACGAAACGGGAAGAAAACTGGACACTGGACTACACTATCTTTCTTCGTCGTAAAACTATGTACATTTAAACGGTCATTTTGTAGTCATTCTATGAAAGTTATGGAGGAAATAATGGTTGTATGCAAGTTATGTCAAATAAGCTATTGTGTGTCATTGTCATTCAGGTTTGTCTGGTTATCTATTGTCTGTGTATCTGTGCGGTTTGTTTTGGTTTTGAGTGTGTGTAAAATTCCTGCATTAATATTACTAAGACCGTCGCAATCGCTTCGTTTGTTTACCGTCTCGTCCGTGTTTACGATGTGGCAAACCTCCAAGATGTACATAGTTTTACGACGAAGAAAGATAGTGTAGTCCAGTGTCCAGTTTTCTTCCCGTTTCGTGTAGTAAATCCAATAGTTAGTAACTGTTTTTGTCTGTTTTATGTAGTTCAAATTGTTAAACCGTGATTTTGATTGTGATATTTTAGGAAATTGATGAACCAGATTATGTTGACAAGTTTTCACGCAAAGATTGAACCTCCAGACGAAAAACGAAAAAAATATTCTTGTAAGACTGTAGTTTTTTGTATGTTCTTGTATCTTCATGTAACTAAGCCAATTGACCTTTACAGAACCCTTGAAAAAGATGGCATAGCCCATTGAAACGTCGGGCGTAAGAAAGATATTTTCGTTTCAATCGCTTAACAGACTGAAAGCCGAAAAATCCCCTGTGAATTCGAAGCAGTCGATAGCATCTACGTTCCTACGGAAATTCATTCAAGATTGTTTCCTGAAATTACTCTGAAAACTGCTTTAGAAATTTTGACGTTCCTCCAGAAGTTTCTGTTGCATTACGGTAGAAACAGATTGCTGACGACCGGTTTGGGTGAAAAATGACCTTAATGCAAAAGGAGGGCTAGAAAGTTGATTGATTGATTGATTTGTCTTTATTTCAGAGACTTTCAGCCCTTGGCTGGTTCGTCTCTAAATTAGAGAATTTCTTCAGGCATTCTTTCAGGAAATACTGCTGGGATTCCATCTGAAGTTTCTTGTATTTCTACTAGAACTTCTGCTGGATTTCCTCAAGAATAGTTAAGATTCTTCGAAGAATTTCAGAGAATCCTACAGATTTTCCTTCTAGGAATCCCACAGGCGACCCATACTTGGAGTCCTCCAAAGGTTCTTTCTGAGAATACTTAAACCAGTTCTGAAAGACCCTTCTGGAAGACATCTTAAATAGATCATTATGATAATCTTCCAGGAGCTCTTTTTTTTTGGAAATTCTCCTTATTTTTGTGAATATACCAGAGATCAAGGAGATCTATCTAGAAATCCTCTAGAAGTTCTTGGAGAAATCCCTTGATCAGACTTCTGCAATAACCTCCAAAAAATATTCTCGAAGCTATTCCAGACGAAACACCGGGAACCTCTAAATAAAAGTCTTAAGATTCAATAAAGGAATCTGTCGGAATCCACAAAAGGCATTCATGGAGTAGTTCTCAAAAAATGTTTCTAGGATAATACCCACAAGGTTTACTGGAGGAATCCCCTAGAAGAATGTATGATGAACATGTTTCATTGGTTGATTTGATTGATATGGTCGTATGTTGGAAGGGACAATAGTAATCCATTTAATGTATGTGTTACGGGACGGACGTCGAAAACCTCTTCAGACAAACTCGCTTTTTAGTTGAGTCAGCTACAAGCTACAAAGATTTTTATTAAACGCATGTTTTAGTTTATAATTTACGGTTACCTTACAGTTTTAGTTTTTCTTCGTCTAGTTTCCGTCTTTGTAACAATGTTTGTTCGGTGTTTTGTTTTGTCCTGTAGATATTTATGTTTAGTTCACAAAATTCAATATAATTCAATTCTACTTACAATTTTTGCATAAGAAATAGAGAAAACACAATTTCAAAAATTTAGATATATGTAAGTTTTAACGTGTTCAATGTCACTTTGTATCGTGTACGTTTAGATTTAGATAGGTTTTACAAAAAGAAGAACGTCAAATTAGTTGACAGCATTGGTTTCCACTATGTCCCGAGTATCACGTTCAGTGGATGTAAGGGTGGTACTGAACGCCTCGGGTTCCGTCGCGCACAGTATGTGTATGTAATTGTCAGTGAAATAGAGATCGTAGCATACTGTGCGCGCGAGTGGCGGTGTTGTCACGCGTTTTCTTTGCTCCGGCGAATTGAGAAACGGCTGGTAGCGCTATAACCTTGCGCAAATTTTACCTCAAAAAGTGCTTGCCAATTGATTTTGAGTGTTATATTTCTCTTACCTGACGATTTACCGGATCACGTAGTGTTTTTTGTGAGTGTTTGTCTTCATTTTCGCGTGATTTCCGTGTGGCAAATGGAAGTCAACAATTTCGTCTTGAGAGTACTGGAATTCGTGTTACTTGGTGAGTGTGTTCTTGTACATCGTTTTGGTGCCTGAACGTTGACCAAATGTATCCTTTGGACTTAACTCTTCCACTAATAACACCCACATTCCCGTGGCACCTAGGCCTGAGAAGACGTAGAAGTGTCTACATACCTCTCTTAGGTGTCCATCTAATCTTCTTACATCCCTTAGCTGTGGCAAGGACGTGGTCAGGACAGCTTTCTCATAACAGTGGTCTGGGACTATACCGCCAAAACAGTTACTTGATGCCAAACAATAGTTATTTATGTAACGAGTTGCAAAAGGTTGATTTTTTCTGCACGAGTCGTACACTTATTCAACGAGGCTTGCCGAGTTGGATAAATACGAAGAGTGCTGAAAAAATCGAGTTTTGCAACGAATTACAGACAAAATTTTATATGCAATGATTTTTTTCATTATACAACTCATTTGGGTTGCATAATGTTCATAATGCAACTCAAATGAGTTGCATTATGGACATTATGCAACCAATTTTCATTATGCAACTCATTTCAGTTGCATAATGAACCAGTTCAGAAAACTTAGCCATTATGATACCAAAATGAGTTATATGAAATTGAAATTATGATACTGAATAGCATAAAATATATTAATATGTTTCAGATTTGTAGTATATCCTATATACAGGTTGAATATATGCTTTAAAAAGAATGGAGATTACCGTGCTATTGATGCAAAGCAGAAAACACATTCCTCCAGATTATCCATTTTGTCATCTTACCCAGAAGCTCAGCGCATTTTTCAACGATGATTCCATTACGGAGGCGACGATGAAGTTATGCTTTCATACGCATTTTTCCAGATCACATTTCGCTTCGTCAGTGGATTTTTCCACATGCATTGGCTGCCGACATACACGCTCGATATTTCACGGTTTTCCTACACCGTGCGCTGACTGTCATCGAAACCATGGTTGCGAATCCTTAGCAAAAGCACTCAGTCGACGTTAAAAATGTCCACACATTCTCACGCTTTCACACCAAACCGTTGCGCTGCGTTGATGGCGATGATGGTAGAATGGGAAAAGCACGTCCTTGTTGGCCATCACCATTAGACAGTACGTTTTCAGATACAGGGTTTGGCAATATAGAAGGATCCAAATGTGCGACACACACGTCATCGTCATCGCAATCCGAAAACCGGAACAAGGGGTGAATCGACCGACAACAGTGTAATAATATTTTCGCCCAAATTCTACTGCAGTTGCGAGCAATGTGTGACCATGAGGAAGCTCTTCCTGCAGGAGAGCCCAGCCGTGCTGCAAACATAGTCAAACCAAGAGAAGCACGTGCATGGTGGTGGCACAGGAAGTATTTCTTTAATGAAAATTGCCCTTTACTTCGGGATGGGAGTCAGCCGGTGGCGCACTACTGACTGGGAGGAAAAGTTCCGGGAATTTCTGACGCTGGAAATAGTTGTTCCAGTTGGAAAAGTTTCGGGTCCTTCCTTTGTTGTCTGGTGGCGGCGGCGGTGCTGAAGTTTCACTGAATGGCACGCCAGAGAGCGCGCGAACTGTGCGAAAGCAAGTCATTCATTCGACTTTCGACGGATTCAACACTTTGCCGCCGCTTTCATGGATGCGTTTCAACAAGCCATTTTTGAAACTTATTATGAGCTGTTTAATGCTTTCGGAATGCTTAACGAGCGATTTCCTGCTAACAATGCAGTTTCTATGATCCTTAACTTGTTTCACTAGATGGGAATTCTTCAAACTTATGAAAAAAAAATAATGATGAGCATCTTCTTATTCAAAATCTTTCTTAAATTCAAGTCTCGATTCAAGAAGCAGGCCTTCTCTTGTAAACTAATCCCAATTGAACTGAAACTGAATTGAATGCAAAACTGGAGACATAACCTACGATTTCTAAAATTTTCAAATGCACAACTGCCTGGAAACAATTCCATCTATTGTTCAAGTGAAGTATTTCTCATGATAGCTGCAAAAAATCACATGTAGAACAGAAAATGTTATTATTCGATTGGAATTTAGTTTTTTTTCAGAAGTTTTATTGCTGATTTTTTCAGAAATTTCAATAAAGACTTTTCTCAGCAATTCCTGCAAAATTATTCCAGAATCTATTGCATGGAATTGTTTAACAAATTCTTTTATGAATATTTGTAGAGTATTCTCCGGTTTTTTAGGCATTCTTTCGAAAATTTCTTCAAAAACAATATATATTTTCAGTAATCTCTGGAAGGATTTCTGCAAATATTTCAGCATTCCTTTTTATGAGATTCCTTCAGAAATTCCTCTACGGATTTCTCATCCAAAAGTTTTCCACCAATTTTTTATTGGAATTACTTCCTCAACTAGTTTCTCTTGTTTATTTTTTCTAGAAAAAAAGAGGAAAGAAGTTTCATTCCTCCAGAGATAACTTCAGATTTTTTATTCAGAAATCTCTCCACAGAATTCTCAAGAAATTTTTCTAGGAATCCCCAACAATATCACCAGGGGTTTTTATGGGATTCCTTCAGAAAACCCTCCAAGGAGTTATGTAGAAATTTCTTCAGAAATTCTTTCAAGATTTTTTTTCAATAATGGGTTTTGCAATTTCTTGAAAAACTTCTGATAAAATCGCTGGACGAAAATCCTTAACAAATTTCACATAAATCTGTAAAAACCTACCAGGAGATGGTTATGACGGAATCGCAGGAGCAATTTCTAAAAAAAAATATCATTGTAGGAATTTCCGCAGCAATCCTTGAGTAGGATTCTCACAAAAGTCTTATCGGAACCATTGGAAGTATTTTCCAAGGAATCTCTGTAGGATTTTTGAAGGAATATTTAGAGCTTTTTCTGGAAACTCCATGGAAAAACTTTTGATGCAATTCTTCACTGAAAATCTGAAGAAAATCCTGAGAATATTTCAAAAGAAATCCTAGAATTTCTGAATAAATCTCCAGTGGAATACCTGTAGAAATCTCAGGAATTACTCTCGAACAAATATCTAGAGAGAGATATCTGAAGACATCCCAAGGACATTCTTGAAGGAATCCCAACAGTAATTTCTCATAATTTTGATTGAAGCACCACGGTGGAATTCCAATAAACGTTTATTGAGAATTTAAGGATTCATTTATAGAAAGTTTCATATAACATCTTGGAGGAGTTTCTGCAAGTTTTCCTGAAGCAATCTGTGGGCGGATTTTTGAAGCTATTGCTACAGGATTACTAGGATATACGCCTAGATAAGCTTTGGTATTATTTTCTGGAATATACCTGGCATTTCCTCCGACAATCCTTGAACATTCCTTCAGTAATCGTCTCCATCAAATTCTAAGAAAATTTCTTCAACATTTCCTTCTGAATTCCTTCTGTTTATTTTTTGGGCATGTTTTCTGTAATCGTTTTGGAAATCCATACAATAATGCCTTTCGGCATTCCGTTGGCAATTTGTTTGAAGAATTTTTCGGCGATTTCTTTGAAGACTCAGGAATACTTTGAACATATTTTTCTGGCAAATATATTTGAGATTATTGAGGATTTTTTTTTTGAAAAAATCGTCTGCAATGGACATTGAAGAAAACTTTCTAGCATTCGCCGCATGTAAACAAAGATAGCATGGACATTAGCATTGCGACAGCAGTTGAGTTATGTCAAACATAACGCTACGGTGGCACTATCTGTTCATTCTATAGCGACCGTTTTAATAATTTCAGTGATCCATTGTTTCAGAACTTATTTGGCCATTCGTTGGGAAATAGTTTTGGAATTTCTCTTGACGACTTCTTCGTTAATTTCTTCGGTAATTCTTTTGAGGAAATCTTCAGCAATTCTTTTTGGAGTTTCTCATACATTGCCCTTGGAAAAACGTTGGGTAATCCCTTTGGAAATTGCTCTAAGCAAGCAAATCATTTATGGTTTTTGTCATATTCTTAAAACTTTCATTCAGATATTTTTTGCGCATTGTCGCGGAAATTTCTTTTATTTTTTTGACAATTCTGTTGGAATCTTTTTTGAGAATTCTCAAAAGAATTCCTTTGACAAGTCTTATATAAAGTTCTTTGAAAATTCGAGAAGTGTTTCTGAAATTTCATCGTTTTTATTTGTGATCTACATCTACAAGAATTGGAAGTTTATTCGGCAAATATATTTTCCAAAGCAATTTCTTAACAAATTTTTAAAAGAATTCTCAAGGGCATTACTAAAGAAATAACTGGCAGAATTTATAATGGAATTAGCGAAAACTATCAAATAAATGAATGCCGAACCAATTCATAAATTCTCATTTAGTTGCCAAAAAAATTCATAGAAAATTCGCCGAAACAATATTAACAAAATTTCCAAAGAAATTGACGAACATTTTTTTGGGCACTACTGAATATTCAAGAAATTGTCAAAAGTATCCCCAAAGAAATTTCTGATAAAGATTAATTCCAAAACTGCATCATAGTCGTGTACGGAAAGCCTCATTTATGATAGTTGAAATTACTCTCTCTCTCTCTCTTCCTAAATGCAAGTAAATCGCCTATATTTTTTGCACCCTTATATATTTATTATTTATAAACTTATTTTTGGGAGTTTTCCAAATTTTTAGTGTTCTCACGCTTTCAAATCAACTATGTGATAGTGGAACTTCTTCCATTTTTTCAGAATTTCCTCAAAATAAAATAAATATTTCCGGAGTACATTTAGAAATTCATGCCGGGATTTTTTAGATTTTTTTTTTTCAGAGGTAGCCCCAAAAATTGCCTCAGAAAATCTTCGGGATTTTAAAAAATCCATCAACAATTTTATTTGGCAATTTTCTTCAGGGGTTCCTTTAGATTTTGGGAATAGTTAAGATAATTCGCCAGCTGTTCCTCCAAAACTTCCCATCAAAGGTTTATCTAGCATGGATGTCTTAAAAAAATTTTGAGAAATTTCTCAAGAAAATTATTTTAGGAATAATTTAGAGAATTGTTCATGAATATCTTCAGAAATTCCTCTACAGATTCCTCCATCCATTCCTTCCGAAAATCTTCATGGAATTTCCACGAAATTCTGCCAGGCATTCCTTCCAAGATTTGTCTGAGAATTACTTCAGGTATTGTTCCAGGCTTTGCTTTAGAAAACAATAGTTTTCCGTGGAATTTTCTCCCAATATTGCTGGAGTAGAAATAAGTTTCATATTTCTTCCAAAATTGCTCCACGAATTTCTTTAGATAGTCCTCCTGGAATGTTTTTCAAAAGATCTTCCACGGATTCCTTTTGAATGATCTTTTAGTGCTTGTTCCATGTATTGCTTCCCAAACTCTTACAGATTTTCTTGATTTTAGAATTCCTAGATTTGTTTTGGATTTTCTCCAACAGTTCCTCTAGAAAAGCTCCATGGGTTTCCCCAGAAATTCATCAAAAGATTCTTTCAGACAATGATCTACAGTTTCCTTCAGAAAAGCTTCCAGTGATTTTTTCAGAAAGTTTGAGATCACTCCAACAATATTTCTCCAATGATTTTCCCGCTCCACGAATTCCGCAGTTTATTAAAAACTTGTTCTAGAAATTTCCCCATGGTTTCCTTGAGGAATCCGCTCTCGGAATTTCTCTAGAAATTTCGCCAAGAATTCGTTTTGAAACTCCGCCACAGATTCCTATAGTTGGTCTCTACACAAAATTGTACAGGGATTCCTGCAAATATTGTTAAATAAATCCAACAGGGATTTGTTCAGGAATTGATTTGAAAAGGGATTCCATTGAAAATTTTCGCAGGATTGTGTCCCCAAGAATTTCTTCAGGGAATCATCCAAGACATTCTGCAGGAATTCCTTCCGAGATTCTTGCTTTATTACTTCGAGTGGTTCAAGTAGCAATTCCTCCACAGATTCCTGAAGGAGTTTATACAGAAAATCCTATTGATACCTCGTGGATGACTGTCTGGCAGAAAACTTGATTGAACGAAACTTCTGAAGCAACTCGCAAAGTAATTCCATGGAAAACTCCTTGAGAATTCCATTGAAGTGTTTCTGAAGAAATCTATTAAAAATGTCTGCAGGAATCTCTACATAAATTGCAGTCAAAGGTATTAGTGAAATTCCTATAGAAATACATCAATGATTTTTTGAGGGACCCCTGCAGGGTTTTTTGAAGGAACTAATAGAGATATCTTTGGAGAAATTCTCAGAAGTGTTTCTTATACAATTTCTATAGGTATTAATACGCAATAATCCTATTCTGAGAAAAATCATCTGCAGTTATTCATTGAATAAATGCTAGACAATCCTTTGAGAAATATCTAGAGTAATTCATGGGGAAACAGCTGCAAGAATCTGTTGAAAGTTTTAATGAATAATTTCCGAATGAAGTGACTGAAAGAATTCCTAAATATATGGAAGACCTCTGCAAAAATTCTTAAAAATCTAAAATTATTTCTGAAATTGTTTCTAGAATAAAAAAATGAATTCCGAAATGAAAACCCAAGAAGAATTTCTGTAGATTCAGCTGTAAATAAATTCTCCTGGAATTGTATCCTTCGAAAAATTCTTTGAAAGGGTTCCCGGAGAAACTCCTGAAGAGTTTTTTTTTTTGAGAATTTCCTTGAAGAATTCTGTAAGTCTCAAAGTCTCAAAAAAACTCCTGGAGAAAATTATAATTCATTCAGAAATGATCGAAGTAATCCATGGATTAATTCATTCATTAATTTCTTGAGCAATTCTTGAAGGAATTTTCTGTAGCATCCCCGGAGGAATCCCTGAAAAAATCCCAGAAGGAATTTCTGAAGAAACCCATGGACTAATCAAGATCATTTTTTTGAGAAATTCTTGAAAAATACTCAAGAAAGTACTGAAAGAATATCTAGAGGAATTCCTGGTGAATTGCTCATAGAAATACATACACATGAATGCATTAAGAAGGGTAACCTGGAGGATTTTTGAAGGAATTCACGTTAAAATAATTCTAGGAAATACTGCAACAATCTTCTTTCTACAAAAATTCTGAAAATTTTAATTTTGAATATTTTTAAAAAAATATCTAAAAGAAATTTCTTGCGATGGTGCTGGAGATAATCATGGAGGAAATTCTAATGGGACGGAATACATTCTAAAAAAAAATCTCGAAGGACTCTATAGAAGAATCCTAACTAAACTTATAGAATGAATTCCGGCAAGAATGCCCCTTCCGCAATAGTTACAGAAAATTCGTAAAAACAATCATTCATGGAGGGATCTCTCTAGAATCGTCCTCCTCATTCCCTACCAGAACAGATTCCAGGTTTATAAATTTGCTGGTCCTTTCCATGAATTCCCTTCTGGAATTCCTCTGGAATTTCCTTCGGGAATTCTCCTGGGATTTTCTTCATTTCTCTGAAAGTTTCTTCAGGAATTCTTCAAGAAGTTTCTCCGGATGTTCCTTCTGGAATTCCTCTGAAAACCCCTTCAGGAATCGATCATAAAATTTATTCAGGAATCCCTCAAGAAGTTTTTTTCAAGAATTCTTCTGGAAGTTCTATCAGGAATTCCTCTGGAATTTCCTTCAGGAATTCCTCTGGAAGTTTCTTCAGGAATTCCTCCGGAAGTACCTAAGGAAATCCTCTGGAAAGATTCTTTTGGATGTTTTTTCGGGAATTCCTCTGGAAGTTCTTTAGTAATTCTTCAAGAAATTTCCAGAAGAATTACTAAAAGAACTTTAAGAGAAATTCCCGGAGCAGCATCCGAAGGAATTACTGGAGAATCCTCCAGTGAAATTTCCAGTGAAAAGCTCCATGGGTTTCCCCAGAAATTCATCAAAAGATTCTTTCAGACAATCATCCTCAGATTCCTTCAGAAATGCTTCCAGTGATTTTTTCAGAAAATCAGAAATTCTGGATCACTCCAGAAATTTCTCTATGGATTTTCCTGCTCCAAGAATTCCGCAGTTTATTCAACACTTGTTTTAGGAGTGCTGTAAGAAATTGCCCCATGGTTTTCTTGAGGAATCCTCGAAGCATTTCCTGGAGGAATTCCCGGGCAAATCCCTGGAAGAATCTACGAAGAAATTCCTGGAGGAATCCCCAAAGAAATTCCTGGTGGTATCTCCGAAGGAATTCTTTGATAAATTCCCGAGGAAATTCCTGGAAGAATCTCCGATGAAGTCCCTGGAGGAATTCCCGAAGAAATCCTTGCAGAAATCCCCGTAAGATTTTCTGGAGGAATCCTCGAAAAAGTTTTTGGAGGAGTCCCCGAAAGAATTCCTGGATGAATTCCCGAGGAAAATCCTGGAAGAATCCCCGAAGAGTTTCCTGATGCAATCTTCGAAAGAATTTCTGGAGGAATCCCCGAAGAAATTCTTGGAGGAGTTCCCGAAGCAATTTCTGGAGAAATCCCCGAAGCAATTCCTGGAAGAATCCCCGAAGAGATTCCAGAAGGAATCTTCGAAATAATTTGTGGAGGAATCCCCGAAGAAATTCTTGGTGGAATCATCGAAAGAATTTCTGGTGGAATCCTCGAAGAAATTCCTGGTGGATTTCCCGTAGGAATTCCTGGATGAAATCCCGAGGAAATTCCTGGAAGAATCCCCAAAGAAATTCCTGATGGAATCTTCGAAAGAATTTCTGAAGGAATCCCCGAAGCAATTCCTGGAAGAATCCCCTAATAAATTCCTGAAAAAATCCCCGAATAAAATCCTACAGGAATCCCCAAAAGAATTTCTGGTGGAATCCCCGAAGCAATTCTTGGAGTCCCCGAAGGAACTCTTGGAGGAATGCCCGAAGCAATTCCTGGTTGAATCCCCGAAGCCACACCTGAAGGAATTCCCGTGGGAATTCCTGAAAGAATCCCCGAAGAAACTCTTGGAGGAATCCCAAAAGGAATTCCTGGAGGAATCTCCGAAGGAATTTCTGGAGGAATCCACCAAGAAATTCTTGGAGGATTCCCCGAAGCAATCCCTGGAGGAATTTTCCGAGGAAATTCCTAGAAGAATCCCCGAAGAAATCCCTGCAGGAATCCCCAAAGGAATTACTGGAGGAATTCACAATGCATTTCACTATGCATTTATGAACCAGTTGTTGAACACAGGCATAACCTAAACTGCTAGTCTGCCTGTCTAGACTGCCAGTTTTTCTTTATCACTTTATCTAATCGCACATTTGAAGAGGTTTCAGGGGCGTTCCAGCGATGTTCCAGGGGTGTTTAAGAGGGCTTCAGGAATGTTCCAGTGGTTTCCGAGAAGATGCAAGAGCGTTCCAGAGGCTTCAGGTGGTTTTAGGGGCTTTCCATAGGACATCAGGGAGTTTCAGGGGGTTCCATGACTGCTCCAGGGAGTCTCAGGGGGTTTCATTGGCATTTATGGGTCTTGTATGCGTTTCAGAAGCATACCAGCGATATTCATGGGGTTCAAGGAGCTTAAGGAGGTTTTTAGAGGCATTCCAGGGGATTTCAAGAGCATTCCTGGAGTGCTCCATGGGGTTTCTGGGGTTTTCAGTGGCATTTAAGCGGTCTTCCAGGTTTTAAGGGTTTCAGTAACATTCTACGGGTTGTATGTGGGTTTCAAGGGCGTTATAGAAACCTCAGGGGGTTTCCTGGAGTTGAATGGGTTTCAGGGCTGTTACATGGAGTCTCACAGAGTTTCATGGTTGTTCTATGAGGCTTCAAGGTGTTTCAGGAGCATTCCAGGGGTGTTCCAAAGGGTTTCAGGGGGTTTCAAGAGCATTCCAATGCTATGAAGAGGCTTCAGGAGCGTTAACTGGGGCTTCAGGGAATCTTAGTGGGTTCCTTGGGTGTTCCTTGGGGTTTCTTGGGTTTTCAGTGGCAACTAAGCGGTCTTCCAGAGGTTTCAAGAATTCCAGTAGCGTTCCACGAATTTTCAAAAGGTTTCAAGGGCGTTCTAGGAATCTCAGGGGGTTGCCAGGGAGTTCGTTTCAGGCGCGTTGCAAGGGGATTCCAAGGGGTTTCAGGGACGTTCCAGGGGATGTATTCTTGATATCACCTGAAACCAGCTTGAACTCTTCTGAAAATCCCCTGAAACTTTCTTGAAATCCCCCTGAATATCTTGGAACAGTGTTGCATAAACTCGTCACATTCATGTACAGTAATCAACAAATCTTTTCAGTCATTTTTGCTTAGGGGCTTTCAATAGGGCATCAGGGAGGTTCATGGGGTTCCAGGGGTGTGCCAGGGAGGCTCAGGGGATTTCATAGGCGTTTTATGGGGATTCAAAGTGTACAGAGGCGTAATAAGGATATTCCAAGGGGCTTCGGGGAATTCCAGGAGCGTTCCAGGAGATTTCAAGAGCATTCCAGGGGTGTTTCATAGAGTTTCTTGGGGTTTCTGTGGCATTTGAGCGGTCTTTCAGAGGGTTTTAAGGATTTCAGTAGCTTTGCATGGGTCTTCAATGAATTGCAAGGTCGTTCTAGGGACCATATGGTGTTTCCTGGAGTTCAAGTGATTTCAGGGGCATTCCATAGAGCATCGGGGAGTTTCAGGGGGTTCCAGGGCTGTCACAAGTAGTACCAGGGAGTTTCATGAGTGTTTTATGAGGCTTCAAGGTGTTCCAGGACCATTCCTGGGTGTTTCAAGGGGTTTCAGGGGGTTTCAAGAGCATTCTAGTGCTTTCAAGCGGCTTCTGGGGCGTGAAATGGGGCTTCAGGACTCCCTCAGATGCATTTCAAGGGGTTTCAAGAGCATTCCAGGTAGTCTCAGAGTGGTCCATGGGCGTTCCATGGGGTTTCTGGAGTTTTCAGAGGCAGTTAAGGGGTCTTTCAAGGGGTTTTAAGAATTTCAGTAGCGTTTCACGAGGGCTTTTTTTTTTATTCTTTATTAAAGTGATTTTCCTCCGTAGGAGGAGCTAAAAGGCGTTCTAGAGACCTCAGGGGGTTTCCAAGAAGTTTGTTTCAGGCGTGTTTCAAGGGGATTCCAAGGGGTTTCAGGGCGTTCCAGGGGATGTATACCTGATATCACGTAAAACAAAGAGCTTTTGTTAATCGGATGAAAAATGGCCGAGTTGTTGTCAGTTGAAATTACCGTTCGCATTGTTGAGGAAGCATGGCAATGCCTCATTCCATTGCAATGGAAGTATGTATTAAGAAAAATCCTAATGAAATACTTAAAAATACTATTCCATCATTTTCAACAATCAGTCCCCTGTCTGATTGGCATCCCAGTCATCACCGTACCATCCTGATTGTGCCATGTTTTGTCAATTTAACGTAGCATCACATCCCTCTCCCCTCGTTTACGCTAAAAGCTTTCGACAACATTTGTCCTTCGTCACCATGTGACTGACAATAATACCGCCCAATTTCCGAAACTTATTCTCGCAAATCGATGTCACCTGAGCGTGCAGCCACCCGAGAAAAAGGGGGATGAAATCCGCAACATAGAAACAAGGCAACCAACAACTGTGAATCTGTGGAACTGTGAAAGGAATCATCGTCGCCGAGTTCTCACCGGGCGCAGAACTCCACGCAAAATGTTCTTTCCCCCATCTCGAAAATGGGGGACAAACGAAGACGAAGAGAGAAAGCAGTCGGCAAAGATCCACTTTCCTTTGTTACCTTTGTTCCAACCACCTTGCTCGGTAAGCAGCCAGCGCAGCGTTTGGTTGGATGATTTCGGACTACGGAATCGTTTTCTTCCCATCACTGCTCATCAAATTTCGTTGGGAATCCGTGGCGGTGATTCAGTGTAAGTGTAGTCAGTGTGGAAAGCGCGTGAAAGACTCGATTGATCTCATTTTTTATGCATGACAATCAAAGGGGAATGCGAGGCTGTTTGTTACTTTGTGCGTACATTTCAACGACAAAGGAAGTTTGCACAATGGTTCAATTGAAGACAGTTTGAGAACCACTGAAAACTGCCATTCACAATCGATACGTTATGTCATTCTAACTATATTTAGAAAATTGTGTGAAATCGATAGCGTAGGCGGCGCAGTTTTGTGTCACACGTCATAGGTCGAGGCGTAAAACCTCCTCATAGCGTTCCGATTCATGCTTTTCCGTGCATCAGCTGCGCTATCACGTTCTCTTCGTGCAAACTAGATTTTTTGACAGGAGTTGGTCACGAACTTCTTGCCCCACTGTGTGCATCTGGGTATTCCCAAAACAGCTCAGCAGCAGGGTGAAAGGTATTTCGTCGTGGGAAACCAGCCAGAACTAAGCGCGCTCCGTCGTCGTCGTCGTCGTCACCGGTCGGAATGCCCTCGCTTCCAGATTGTCTCAAAAGCGCGGTGTTTCTTCGGTGCGACCAAAAGCGCGGGCTGAAGCGAACCGGAGACTCATTCTTCACGCACAATTGGCAAGGTACTTAAAACTTTTGCTGCCGCCCCCTCGGTTTCTGTCGGTTGTCCCAAGGGGAGTGTCACCCCTACCTGGGGGAACCGTTATTTCAGAAATGGGTTGGCTGTCGCTTCAGTTGACATCCCCCCCCCCCCCCCGCGCGTCAAGATGTGCCACGGCAAGACAAACGGCGAAGTAATGATGAAGGTTTTAATTTTAATACGGAGAGACGGTGAAAAATTGTAGTTTTCCTCGGATGGAAAGTTTTGCATAACGAGTTGAGACCGTTCTGGCGGAGTTGATTAAGTCGAGCTCTCCAGAGCCACTGCATTGCACTGGTTCCTGGGAAACCAGTTCTTTTGAACTAATCAGATTTCAGATCCCGTACAAACCGAACCAGAAAATTGATTATCAAGTGGAAACGATTGGTAGATGATTGACGTTGGAAGCTTCAATCAGAGTCGTAAAAGTCAATCTATCACTTATTGAATCGAGAAGTCGAAATCGTCCAACATGTTCAGATCCAGAGTTTCCAACCAATAAAAACGCATCATCGAGATTCCTCCCTTTCTCGGTTCTCTGAAACTACTACCAAGAAATTGACCTTGAACGTGACGTGATTTAATGTCGAGACCGTCCTTCTCGGCCCAAAAATCCATCCAAAGAGCTTCACCTCAAGATCCGAACAACGCAACGCTTTGAAGTTCACCCACGCATCCTTGTCGGGAGAGAGAGACGAAGGTACGCACCAGCCAACAGTACCTACCGAGATACGTGAATCACTCTTGCTGCAGTGCAGCAAGCAGCGAATTGCTGCCCCGAGCAGCGGAAAGGAATTTGGTAAACTGTTGGCATTTTGCGCCCATCTTTACCGTCGGCGTCGTCGTCGTCATCGACGGTGGCGGCTTTCCCACGACCCTTGGCACGGCAGAGATTACTTTTTACCCGTCAAACTAGTTGCTGGTACGAGCAGGGTTGCCAGAAATTCTGATTCAATGTTCTACTATCGGATAGCTCCTATCATTCCAAGCAGCAATTTTGAAGACTTCTTCTTCTGTTTCTTCTTAATCTTCTTAATCTTCTTCTCCTTCTTCTTCTTCTTCTTCTTCTTCTTCTTCTTCTTCTTCTTCTTCTTCTTCTTCTTCTTCTTCTTATGCTTCTTCTTCTTCTTCTTCTTCTTCTTCTTCTTCTTCTTCTTCTTCTTATGCTTCTTCTTCTTCTTCTTCTTCTTCTTCTTATGCTTCTTCTTCATCTTCTTCTTCTTCTTCTTCTTCTTCTTCTTCTTCTTCTTCTTCTTCTTCTTCTTCTTCTGCTTCTTCTTCTTCTTCTTCTTCATCTGCTTCTTCTTCTTCTTCTTCTTCTTCTTCTTCTTCTTCTTCTTCTTCTTCTTCTTCTTCTTCTTCTTCTTCTTCTTCTTCTTCTTCTTCTTCTTCTTCTTCTTCTTCTTCTTATTCTTCTTCTTCTTCTTCCTCTTATTCTTATTCTTCTTTGTGTCCAAGTGTCCCCACTTGGCCTGCCTCGCTTCAAGTTAGTGTTCTTTGAGCACTTCCACAGTTATTAATCGAAGGGCTTTCTGTGCCTGCCACTGCATGAATTTGTATATTGTGAGGCAAGTACAATGATACACTATGCCCAGGGAGTCGAAAAAATTTTCCTGACTTGAACGGGAATCGAACCCGCCGTCTCCGGAGTGGCGATACATAGCATTAGTTACTTGGAGAAATATATCCAATAAAACCCTTTTAAAATCTTCCTAAGAATATATCCATACCTACAAAATCTTTCTAAGAATATATCCATACAATTTTTACATGAATTCCTATAAGTTTCTAAGGGTAAATCGTCAATTATTGCACATCTTAAAACTCGCCAATTGTTGCCCACCTTTTAAGAAAAACTGCAACTGAGCAGAATTCAGGACGAATCCTGAGCAGAAATAAGGACGAATCCAGAACAGAATTCAGGAAGAATCCTGATCAGGATATGTCTTGCATTCTGCTCGGGGTTCGTTCTGAATACCGCTCCAAATTCGTCATGCATCCTACTCCCAATTCACCCTGAATCCTGCTCAGAATTCGTCCTGAATCCTGCTCAGGATTCGTTCAAAATCTTGCTCCGGATTCGTCCTGAATCCCACTCAAGATTCGTCCTGAATCCTGTTCAGGATTTGTCCTGAATCCTGCTCAGGATTCGTCCTGAATTCCGCTCAGGGAGCGACCAAAATCTTGCTCCAAATTCGTCCTGAATACTGCTCAGGATTCGCCATGAATCCTGCTCAGGTTTTGTCCTGAATTTTGCTCAGAATTCATCCTGAATCCTGCTCATAATTCATCCTGAATCCTGCTCAGAATTCATCCTGAATCCTGCTCAGATTTCATTCTGAATCCTGCTCAGGATTCATCCTGAATCCTACTCAGGACTCATCCTGAATCCGGATTCTTCCTGATTTCTGGCTCAGGGATGGATCAAAATCTTGCTCCAAATTCGTCCTGAATATTGCTCAGGATTCGTCATGAATCCTACTCAGGATTTGTCCTGAGTCCTGCTCATGATTTGTCCTGAGTCCTGATCAGGATTTGTCTTGAATTCTGCTCAGGATTCGTCCTGAATGCTTCTTGGGATTCGTCCTGATTCCTGCTCAGGATTCGTCCTGAATTCTGCTTAGGGATCGATCAAAATCTTGCTCCGAATTCGTACTGAATACTGCTCATGATTTGTCCTAAGTCCAGATCAGGATTTGTCCTGAATCCCGATCAGGATTTTTCCTGAGTCCTGATCAGGATTTGTCTTGAATTCTGCTCAGGATTCGTCCTGAATGCTGCTTGGGATTTGTCCTGATTCCTGCTAAGGGTTCGTCCTAAATCCTTGTCAGGAATCGTCCTGATTCCTGCTCAAAATTCGTCTTGAATCCTGCTCAGGAATTGTCCTGAGTCCTGATCAGGATTTGTCCTGAATCCTAATCAGGATTTGTCATGAATTCTGCTCAGAATTCGTCCTGAGTCCAGCTCAGGATCTGTCCTAATTCCTAAGCTGGATTTGTCTTCAAATCTGCTCAATATTCGCCCTGTACGATTCGTCCTTAATCCTGCTCAGGATTCGTCCTGAATCCTGCTCAAGATTCGTCTTAATACTGCTCAGGATTGGTCCTGAATTCTGCTTAGGGATCGATCAAAATCTTGCTCCGAATTCGTCCTAAATTCTGCTTAGGATTCGTCCTGAATGATGCTCAGGAGTCGTCCTGAATTCTGCTCAGGGTTTGTCTTGAATTTTGCTCAGTATTCGTCCTGAATCCTGCTAAGGATTCGTCCTGAATTCTGCTCAGGGATCGATCAAAATCTTGCTCTGAATTCGTCCTGAATACTGCTAAGGATTCGTCATGATTCCTGCTCAGGATTTGTCCTGAGTCCTGATCAGGATTTGTCCTGAATCCTGATCAGGATTTGTCTTGAATTCTGCTCAGAATTCGTCCTGAGTCCAGCTCAGTATCTGTCCTGAATCCTGATCTGGATTTGTCTTCAAATCTGCTCAATATTCGCTCTGTACGGTTCGTCCTGAATCCTGCTCAGGATTCGCCTTAATACTGCTCAGGATTTGTCCTGAATTCTGCTCAGGAGTCGTTCAAAATATTGCTCAGGATTTGTCCTGAATCCAGCTCAGGATTCGTCCTGAATTCTGCTCAGGGATCGATCAAAATCTTGCTTCGAATTCGTCCTGGATACCTACTGCTTAGGATTTGCCCGAATCCTGCTCAGAATTTGTCCTGAATTCTACTCAGGATTCGTTCAAAATCTTGCTCCGGATTCGTCCTGAATCCTGCTCAGGATTTGTTCAAAATACTGATCAGGATTTGTCTTGAATTCTGCTCATGATTCGTCCTGATACCTGCTCAGAATTTGCCTTGAATCCTGCTCAGGGTTTGCCCTGAAAGTCATTGCCATGAGTACGTACAAGTATAGGGGTGCCGAAATTGGAAATCCTTAAGTAACCAACTCTGATTAAAGCATGACTGACAGCACTATCTTCCAGGTATTTCTTAAGAAATTCCTCTTCCGATTCCTTCAAAATATCTTCCAGAGAACTTTTGATAACTTCTACCATGAATGCTTTCGCAGATTTCTCTGAGAAATCTTCAGGAATACCTCCATTGATCCTCTCAGAATTTTCATCAACATTTTCTAGAGATTACCCCAACAATCACTCTAAGAACTTTGTTTTTATAAAATCTTCTCTGGATTTCTTCCAAAATTGCTCCATGAATAACATTAGAAAGTTCTCCAGGAATTCCTTTTGAAAAGCCTTCCACGGATTTTTTTTTCGAAAATTCTTTAAACCATGTTTAATGGATTTCTCCATAATTTCCTCTAGAATTTCCTTCGGATTTTTCGTTAGATAGCCTTTCAGAAATTTTTTTCAAAATCCACGGGTTTCGTTAAAGAAATACCTCCATAGACATTTTCAGAATTCCGTACGAAAATTATTTCAGGTAATCATCCCCGGATTCCCTCAGAAATGCTTTCAGCGATTCTTTAAGAAAATCAAAGGTTCTTTCAGATGATTCTACAAGATTTCTTTAGGAAATTTTCCACAGACTCCTTCATAAATTTTTCCACAGATTCTTTCAGAAATTTCCCCAGAGATTTCTCTTAAAAATCCAAATGAGATTCTTCCATAAATTTGTTCTAGTATTCCAAGTCCAAAGAAATCTTCTATGGCGGTTTTACAAAATTGATCTTTGAATTCCTTCAGAAATTACTCCAGGAATTCGGTCACAAAATCTATCAAGGTTTGTTTCAGAAACTCATTCGACGATTTTTTCCCAGAAATTCTTCCAGGCATTCCTAAAGTAGAAATTCCTAAAAGAATTTTTGTAAAAATCTCAAAGAAAAACTTTGTTTAACAAGCATATATATATATATATATATATATATAATATGAATGCAGTGGCATACGTGGGACCGCGCATAACTTGCGAACGGAAGGTCCGACTTTGGTCGTCTTAGTTTTGTTCTGTTAGTTTTCACCCAAGGAAGGTTCATGAGGCCTAAAACGTGGAAAAATTGCGAGTTTTTGAAAATCTGGTTTTCATACATTTTGAACGGGGACTTGAGCACTTCGCTAGGGGCTTGAAACGTCAAAAAACGCAGTAGGCAAGACAAAGTTTGCCGGGTACAGCTAGTTTCCTATAGAATCCCTTGAGTTTACGGTTGAAAGATTCAAAAATCTAAATGACAAGAAAGCAATCAATAACTTCAATCCTTGAACAAGATCTGATACGGATCGAAACGTCGGAGTAAGATTTTGTTCTCACAATCGGGATGAAAGTTAGAATTATTCCATAAATACAGCGAGAACTATCGTTATCATTTAGTACAATTCTCTTCAAAACTGACTCTCTGCCAAAGAAGATTGAGCGAATCTGAGCCAATGACCCATATCTCATTCGAAAGGTCTAATTGATTCAAGAAAATGGTAGTTTAGCTTTTTCTTATTTTTTGCGGATTTTAGTTGTTTTGTGGACACGGGTTCAGTTTGACTTTTTATTCCGCATAATCATTACCTGTTCTGTGGCTTAGCTGGTTAAAGCGCCGGTCTAGAGAATACCGAGTCGTTGGTTTGAATCCCATCAAAACCCAATTTTTCTCATTATTTCATATCTCAATTTGTCAATTAGAAACATTCTGTGCCTTCTAACTACAAGTTTTTCTGCATGTTTATGACATACCAGCAAATCTGGTGAATGCCAGTAAAGGTCAACATATATCAGGAATTTCTAGGAATTGCTCCGTGAATTCAAATTACTTGAAACTTGGTCGTGTAATTCAGCTTGTTTGAGAAAGGTTTAAGGCTATTTTTTTAACCGATTCTCATGAAATTCTGAACACTGATAGTACTTACCGTTCCTACATGTGTACAAAATTTCATGAAAATTGGTTAAAAATTGACTGAGTTATAGCGAAAACCAGACCCGTGCAAAAAAAAAAAGAATCGAGTGTATTCCCAAGGATATTTTCAGATGAAAAGTTACTAGACCGACCGGGAATCGAAACCGACACCTTCAGCATGGCGTTACAGAATACTCGTGCGCTTACCGCATCGGCTATATGGATTTTAAGTAGTCTGTCAACATTGTTATGGACAAAAACCTATGAGGGGGAGGGAGGTGGCCAGAGATGAATAGTGAACTCATCGGAATGAGCTGAGAAACAGGCTCTGTCTCAGTTGGGACATAACACTAGGAAGAAAAAGAAGAAGAAAAAAGATTGTGAAGGCATTTAGAAACATTTTCAAACAGATTTTCGGCATCCCTGCCTTTGACTCAGTCCCTCTATCTGTCTTCTCCTCGTAGCCCACCTCCACCACGCCTGGATGGAATAGATGGTTGGATTAAAGCGGAAGAATGATGTGTGCACGTGACCTTTTTAATAAAGGCGTTCTCGCACTGAACCGCAGCCGCCCGAACCCATCCATCCAAGAAGGCGACCTGGGAGTCTCTTCATCACACGCCCGCCGCCGTCTTGTTGGACCGCCTCAGCCTGCTAGGTATATGATAAATGGCTACCATCGTCGTCCTCTTCTTCGTCGCCATGGGTACCTACCCATTTGGATGAACATGATGATGGTGATGCAGTCGTCAGAGAATATGAGATTTTGACCTCCTCTCGTCGCCAGACGTCACCACCACTCACTCCATGGAGTAGCGTAGACACCGAAAATGTGTGTTTGAATGTTTCACATTCGCATATCTCCAGTCGTGAATATAAACGACGATCATCGCATCGCAAAGATGGGGACTGTCGAAGGGGCTGCCACCGGTGCGGATCTATTCTATGGCCTACCTCCAGAAGTGAAATAGGAAACTTTTCAGACGAGATTTTGCTGCCGCAGATATATTCATACGCTGACTAGACAGGCGGCGTATCCCGGGTACAGGTAAAGAACAAACCAAGGATGAAAGAATCAAACAAATTTGCAATCATATTTGATTTTATTCTGCTTTTGTTATCAAAATAATCAGTCATAACAAAATTAGTTATTATCTGAAAAAAAAAAAAATCTAATCCAGGACAGCTTTGCTACTCATTAATGCAAAATCAATAATTATCATGTTCTTTTGTATGATGAAACATCTTGCTCCTACTTTGTTCTTAATAACTCGGTGGTATCTAATTCAGTTATTCTGGATTAACGAACAGTATACCATTTTTTTTTTCTTTTATTTACAAAATTATTTATCATTTAGTTATTTCCCTGTAAAATGTCGGTTCCTTCCCATCAATCCAATAACAAAATTTGCCATTCAGCCTTGCATTCAGCTATTCAATTTCAATATCAAAATTTGTTACTGTCTCCAGTCCGGGATGTGTTATGAATAGAAAAGCCGCTTCCGCCTACAAACCGTGTCGCCACTTCCATCCCCACCACCGCACACGCCGGTATGATGATGATAAGTGATGTTTATGTTTTGATTCGGTGTTCATTAGCAGCCCCGCGACTATTAGGTTAGGTTAGGCTTGGTAAGGGAAAGTTGATCCTGAAAGTTGGCTGGAAGCTGAGTTGAGAAGAGCAGCCAGCGCGCTATTTGTGGAATTTTCATTTATTGTGCCGGTTGATTATTATCATTTGCGGTGGCGATGCGGAACCTGAATAGTAGCGATGAGGCAGATGAGATGAGCAGCTGAGCGAAATCAGTGATTTATTATCAGATTATAATTTTCTGGATTTGGGTAGTGGGATTTGAATTAGCTTGGATTGTATTTGGCGAATAGAATCACGACACATAATTGATGGCAACTTGGTTTTGGAAACGGTTCGGGAATTTTATCGTCTCTACAAGTTAACAAATTGCCGATTTTGTTCAAAACAACCTAAACAGCTTGAGCTTGAGATTATTTGAAATCCTCTAATACTTTATCCTTCAATCACCCACAGCTCATGTCAAAACCCGATCCTGAAAATATCATGTTTGAAAAACTTGTGTGGCTAGTTAGTTCTACAAAAAAGTCACGGAAAACCGATATTTATGGTAAATATCATAGGCTTCTTTCGAAAAATGACAGTTGATATTCATTATGAATGTCAATTGACATTTTTCGAAGGTAGTCGATGACATTGGCCTTTACTATTGAAGTTGGAGCAGTTTTTCCATTACTTTTTTTGTAGAACTGACCTAGTCGCACAAGTTTTTTATACATCATCATTTCAGATTCAGATTCCGAAATGAGTTCTGCGAAATTGAATCTAGATATGTCGAAATGACATTTTCAGCACTGGCTCCAATAATGTCTACATGGCTACACTTACACAAGAAACCAATAAGATATCTGCCGGGGACTAAGAGGCATCTTCAGTGAGTGAGTGTTGGTCTTCTTCTATATTTAGACGAGAATGGTGCCTGCTGAGTCAGATTGCAGAGCATGAAAATTCGAGGATTATCCACAAATTTCCTTATAAATTTCTCAATGGGTTCTCAAAAATATATATCAAAGATTCATTAGAAAATTTTCTCCTGAGATTATTTTTTTTTTATTTTCAGATATTAGTTAAGCATCTCACTAGTAATTTCTCTGAAATACAGAATTCTACAAATTTCCTTTCTGATCGCTTGACAGAGAGATTCCTCCAGAAATCAATCGAAAGATTTATTTTGAAAACCTTCCATGGATATTTTCCGAAATTCCTCTGCGGATTCCAGTTTAAAAAATCTTTGTGTAGGTATTTTTTAGGAAACTGTTCCGGTGATTCCTACAGAAATCTGCCATTTTTTATTTAAAAAATTTTGCCAAGAATGCATTCCAATATTTCTCTAAGTTTCTCTAAAGCTTTCTACATAGATTTAATTATTTTAAGAGCTTTATTATAAAGCCTTGGATTCCTCGTGAAATTGCTCCACAAATTTGTTCAGAAATTTCTCCATGAATTCCTTTCAGAAAGTCTTAAACGGATTTCTTTTTAAATTCTTCTTAAACATTTTCCATGGATTCCCTATTTTTTTTTAATTTCTTTCAAAATTTCCTCTAGAAGATCCTCCTGAAATTTGTTCAAGAATTCTACTAAAAAAGTGTCTATGGATTCCCTCGGAAGATCCTGCATAGATTCTTTCAGAAATCCGCATGAAAATCCGTGCAAGAAATCATCCACGGATTTTTTTTTTTCAGAAAATCTAAAGTTTCGAATTTCTTAAGTAATTACATGAAAATTTATTGAAAGAATTAGAAACCACCCTGGAGATTTTCTCGCAAGTTATATATGAGATACCGCAATAAATTTGATCAAAGCCTCCTATAAGATATCTTCTATGTTTTTTTCTTTCAAAATTACGTCATGGATTCTTTCAGAAAGATCTCCAGGAATTCGGCTTCAAAATACACTATGGGTTCTTTTAGAAACTCCATCTGTGGTTAATTCAGAAATACTTCCAGGGATTTTTAAAGAAACTTTTCCAGCACTTCCTTCAAATCTTCCTGAACAAATTTCCAAGAAATTGCCTAGAACTCTCTTGGGAATTGATTGATTGATTTGTCTTTATCTGCCCTTGGCTGGTTCGTCTCTCACTCTCTTGGGAAAATTTCCATGGGTTCCTTCCAAAATTCTACCAAGGATTACTTTTGAAATTCTTCTTGGGAATCGTTGATAATAAATCTTGCGAAAATTTATCCCAAGATTTCTTCATTATTGTACAGAAATTCTTCCAAAAACTTCTTCAAAAATTCGTACAGAAGCACCAGAGCACCAGAGATTTGTTCAAAAGTTACTTTTCAGAATCTAATTGAAATTTCCGCAGGAATGTGTCCAGAAATTTGTTTAGTGAATTATCCATAAAATACTGCGGGAATTCCTTCAGAGATTACTGCATTACTATACCTTCACTGATTCAAGCAGGAATCCCATTGGGAATTCCTCCAAATATTTCGCCATGTATTTCCCCAGAATTGTTTGAATTTTGTCAGGAATTCATTTAGGAACATCTCAAGATGGTTTTTGGGAGATCCTTACGGAAGCAAATCTGGGCGTTTCTTCTGGAATTTCTGCAGGAACTTTTTCAGAAGTATGCACGCAGATTTCTCCAGAAATATTTTCAGAAAATCCTCTTAAAATGCCATCAAAAGATTTCTTCAGGAGTTTTCTTAAACATTTCTCAAAAAACTTTTCTAGGAATTTCACCAACGGTTTCTCGTGAGATTTCACTATGAAGTTCTACAGAAACTCCTTGTGGAATTTTTCAAGAATCTCTCGTTAAAATATATTTCCGCAGACTTTTTCAGAATTTTAGAAATTTCGTCTGTTTTTTTTCAAAAGTTTCTCAATGGAGTATTTTTTTTTTCAGATATTTCTCTAAACATAAAAAAATCTGCAGAGGGTCCTTTGTAAATTCTTTCAAGAGTTTCGAAGGAGTTTTTTTTAGGAAATTGCTTCGGCGATTCCCTCGGAAATATTTCCATCGAGGATTCCTGCAAGAATTGTTTCAGATATTCCTCCAGGATTTTTTTTTCTGAAATTTTCCTAAAATTACACTAAAAATGGCTATAACAATACTTTAGAGAATCCCCGAAGGAATCCATTGAAAGCTATGCCTTTGGAGATTCCCAGAAAATGCTTTTGATCATTTTCAGGAGAAATTCTTGGACAAAAAGTGAAAAAAATCAAAAACGAATTAATTTTGGGATGAATTCATTCTCTCAGGAATGAAACAAACTGTAGAAACATTTTAAAATACCTTTTTAATACCAAGTTATTCCTGAAGATATCCGTAAATGATTTTTTTAAATATCATTTAAAAAATGGCTACAGAAGTTGCAGACAAAGGTACTTGAGGAATTCCTGCAGAAATCCCTCAATAATTTCCATTGTAGATTTTGTAGAGATACAGCACTAGATAGAATAAAGTGAGCTTTTACTGTTTTTCTTCCAAAATGTTTAATTGAATCTCGGCTTCCCATGTACCGATTAATCTATCTGGACATTCAAAATAATTGGAAATTTTATTTCATAAAAAGCAAAAAATATTTTGGGGTAAAACTTTTAAAATACCACGAAAATACCATTTCATGAAAAAATAGCTAAACATTTTGTAGTTAAAATGTTTATGATAAATAGTTTGTTCGGAAACATTGTATGTTTTGTTATACTGATAAACTTTGCAGATCACATTTGTTGAAATTTTGAATAATCCTAATTATTTAAAAATTCAAATGTTTGGTTTTTTTCTCGGTACGGGAAATTCGAAATTAACTTTATAATCTTTCATGGAATAGTATAATTTCATAAAAAGTTGATTTTCAAGTTACCAAGGGCGTCCAGTTAAGGACAAGGTATTTGGAGTACATTGCTCAAAATTTCTAGAGTACCGTTTCTTAGAACCGTTGAACGGATTTGGATGATAATGCATCACGCTAATTGTTCAGTGGTTGTCAACAGCGTGATGCATTTTAATCCAAATCCGTTCAACAGTTTTAAAAAACGGTACTCTAGAAATTTTGAGCAATGTACTCCAAATACATTGTCCTTAAAGTTTGAATCCTATCTGAACACTAGAAGCTAAAATTCAAAGCTCAAAACTTGATCATTTCGTATGAAAATCTTCCAATGCGTAGTTTATTCAGTTCAGTACTATACCCCATGGCACAAATTTCCCAAATGGAGGAGAACGTGTCTCTGGAGCCGACCTTCTGATAATGTACCCCTGGAGGATGTTTTATAAGAATTTCTAGTACAATTTCTGAAGGGCACAAAAGTCTTCAAGGAACTGCCTGTGGAGTTTTTCGTAGGAAATCCAATAGAAACAAAAACAAAAATCTTGGCGGAATTCTTCAGACCAACACTGAAGAAATTTCTGAAAAAATGAACTTTTAAAGAAATCTTCGAAAGAATAACAAGTAGTGCTGGAGTCTGCAAATATTTGTAGAAAAATTTCTTGATGTTTTTTTAAATGCCAAGGAATGTAATCTTGTTTGTGCAGGAATTGCTGACTGTTTTGGAGAAATCCCTGAAGCATTACCGAATAAAAAAAAAAAACTCTGAAAGTTTCTTGAAGAAAGGTGAATAAATCCCAAGCAAACCCTGATGGAGGAATACCTGAAGGAACTACTGGAGAAACTACTGAACTACTTTCAGAAGAATCTACCAAGCATTTTTTGCTGAATAAATGCCTGAAAGAATCTGTAGTAACACTTGAACGAATCCCTGAGAAAATTCCAACAATAATTTCTGAGAGAAAAAACAAACTCCAAATTTCAACTTTCTCATAGAATTGCATCCAAGAAAAAGCTTTAAAGAAATTCCAAGAAGTGTTTCAGAAATTTCTAGAAGAACTCCGGGAGAATTCCTGAAGGAAATTTCGATAATAATAGAATGCCCTCTAAAATGTTTGAAGAAATTCATACATGAACTTTCAAAGCAATTCTTGAAGTAGTTTCCTAAACAATAATTATTTTTAATTAATTATTCTTATGAATTATTATTCTGAATGAATCTTTTGAAAAATTAGTTCAGAAACTCCTGAAGAACACCCAAGAAATATTTCTGGAGGAATAGCTGGAAAAACTTTCAAAAACATGGGAGAGAATGCATTCTAAGGAGAAACCTGGAGGAATTCATGAGGCAATTCTCGCTGAAACCCTCTTGGAGTCTTATTTCTATAAAACAATATGGAAATATTTTGAAAACCCTGAAGGAATTCCTAAAGGAATCCCTGGGGAACATCGAGGAGAAAATTATGAGGAAGTGCATGAGAAGGGATACATTCTAAAAGAATTCTCAGGCTAATGTTTAGAGGGGTTCCGGGTCATTTGGCCGAACTCAATTTGGCCGAAAGCCATTTGGCCGAATGCAGTTTGGCCGATAAATGAATGATGAACTTAAGTGATCATGCCACTGTTCCCCACATCAGTATAACTAGAAAGAACAACCTAAGATTCAAAGAAGGAAAAATCTGTGATAAAATATTGGCAGTTCAATCTTTTGAATGTCAAAACTTGAAAGAATAGCCTATGATTAAACGAAGGAAATACTACTGATGATAATATTGATAGTTAGAATGTCAAAAACTACCTCCGCATTATTTTGATCATAATTCGGCATTCGGCCAAACGACCCTTTCGGCCAGATGGCATTCGGCCAAATGGCGTTCGTACAAATGGCCGGACACCCTTTAGAGGAATGCCTACTGAACTAATAAAAGGAATTCCTGCAAGATGGCTTTTTCAACGATGGGTAGAAAATTTTAGGGGTGCAAAAAATGTGAAAAACTACAGTCTGAGACCATTTCGGCAGTGGGACCTATTTTGGGCACTTGCTGCTAAAACTCAGTCAATTTTTAACCGAAAGACTTGATTTTTTGGGGACACGATCAGATACAAAATCTAGCCATGTTCAAAAATTCAAGTCAATCAGTTTGAAATTGACTGAGTTATAGCAGCAAGTGCCCAAAATAGGTCCCCCTGCCCAAATGGTCCCAGACCATATTTCATGATTTTCCAGGAGGTATTTCGCATTAATAATGCTTAATTAGGCGCTATATTGAAGTTACTTCTATGGGGACGTTCCAGTATAGAGGCGTTAAAGTTTGACACCCTTCAGTAAACCGCCACAGTAGTCACCATTTTCGGACTCCGGACGTCTTCTTCATAGGACGTGTCTTGTATCCAAAAACTTAATAAAACAGCTGCCCTACTGAATTTTGGGCGACCATTTTGCAGCTTCTGGTTTACCTTTTTTGGGCTTTGGATCTTCTCCCTCCATACAAATAAAATCATATTGCTTAAAGCCTAAAACTCCCTCAACAAGCCGCCATTTTGAGCAGTGAACCACCGCACCGTTTAGAATCACCTGACACCCTTTTTTGGCTTCGGACATCTCCATGCCAATGAATATGTAGAGTAAGTGTTCCAATTATGGCTATAGTACCAATCATTCGCCATGGTTTATTTTCATCCTTTATCAATATAAAGTGCAAACACGAAATTAATGCGACACATTCAAAAGGACATAACTTTTTTACCATTGGGTAACAATCAACCAAATTTTGCACACTTTCTCATTGATGTGTATTGTTTACATGCTGTCAAACTCGAAGTCGTGTTTTTCGATGCAACGAAAATGGAGGTGAACCAACGCGAGTCGAGAGAACAAATTTTTTCCAAACACCTGGAATTTCCTGACCTGTCGCACCGGCAGTTGGGAAAAATGTTGAACATTCACCTTTCAACCGTTTCCAGAGTGTTGAAGTGGTTTCAGGAGCGATTGACGTTGGGCACCAATTAAATTTCATTAAATTCGGTTCACTGGTTTCCGAGATATGATACGTCAAAAAAAAAATTGTCTGAAAAAAAGTGTTTTGCGAGAACGGTTCTAGATTCGCGAAAGATTGACAAATCGGGCTCAAATTTGTACCAATAATGCACATATAATAGGTTGACAAACAGTTAAAATTTGAGAACTTTTGATCTACTCTATGAAAAGTTACAGCATGTTGAACATTTTGTGAGAGAAAAAAAAGTTGCCTATCCCAAACAATTTGGACACCTCCTGTATGTATAGAACTACCCTAAAATTTTGGTTTGATTCTTAACACCATAAGAAAATTGGCATGACATTTTCGGTGTCGCAATAATTTCGTGTTCGTGTAAAATATGGACACTAAGCTATCTTTTAACATATTGATGACATTCGTTGGTCTTCTTGTTATTTTTGTACACATAGTTTTCATTAGGTAGTGCCGTAATTGGTACGGGCACCCTATAGGTTGAAATCCAAAACTCCTTAAAACAGCTTTCATCTTAAATTTATGTCCACTATCCTGGATTTTTGAACCACCATCTAGAATTTTCAGTTCACCATTTTTCGGGCTCCGAATATCTTCCTCTTACTAAATATACCCATATTACATAGTTTAAGAACTCAAAACTCCATAAAACAGTCGCCTTCTTTATTTTTGGCCGCCATCTTGGATTTTCGGTTCACCATTTTTGGACAACGAACAAAAATTATCCACCATTTGCAAGATTATTCAAATTGGCGTAATTTGATATGTCGCATAATAGGGTTTTGTGCAGTTTCTCATTTGGCCACTTCCGCTGGTAATGCTGGTCCGGATCACTCGAATGGCCATAATTCCGGAACGCCTGAATCAATCCGAACTCTTTTTAATAGCTAACAATAATGGCACAAAACTCCTATTCCGTTCGGGCTAAAATTTCTATCATCGGCCAATGGCAAGTGCCTTAAAAGTGGTGACCTTTCGTTGTGCACAGACATACATACACACATACAGACACCATCTCTATTCGTCGAATTGAGTTGATTGTTATATGTGACTTGACCCTCCAAGCCTTCTATCCAAAATTCGTTTTCCGAATGAACATCAATATAGTTTTTCAGTACACTACTGTGATATATGCAAAACCCGTGGTGTATTGCTGGCGAGAAGTTTCATTTTGTCTTCAGCACTGCACGTATAAGCCTAGTAATGTTCGCCGGAAAACCATGGTCCGAGTCGGGATGTCAAACTTGAAGAATACAACCGAACCCATTCGCAGGGAAAACGTAGGTTATCAGGGGCAGTTGATCGAATGGAAGAAGGGGCACTTACCCACACTTGAATTATAATGCTCACCTAGTGATGCCAGCCTTTGTAGGGTAATGTCGTAGTGTCTCGCTATCTTCATGTCTTTATAGTTTCTTCAATATCGAATATACGAAAAGAGTCAACTGTATTCCAATGAAGAAAAACAGACACACTCAGAGCCTACTAGGTACTCCCGGGCGTAATTTTTCATCCCTGGAGAAATGTTATATCATCGAAAGCATAAAGACACTGATTAAATTAACTCCCTTCGCCATCCGTACTCCCAACGTCTTTCGGCGTCTCCTTGCCTTCGTCATCATGGCCCACTATGATTTCAAATGAAACGTAAACACGGGACGGCAAAAGCACACGCCTCGACCTAGCTAGGTACTCGATATAATGGGTGAAAAGCTTCCAGTAGTGTCTACCAGCGACGACGACCATACGGGCCATCCAAGCAAGCCACCAACCACCGCTGCCACCGTCACCGTCGAGTCCCATTTGTGGAGTGAACAAACTCCCTTAGGGGCACGGGAATGCACTGGAGATTGACTCGTCGTCGAGGATCGTTTCTTTTACGGTACGGGCAAGTGGCTGGCTGTCACACACGTGAACCCAGCCGGTATAGTGGGTGAACGAACAGTTATCTATCTCCGTTAGGGTGGCTCAAAGAATCGAGAGCTATACTATTTGAGGCTTTTTCGCCTTTGACAATTTCTGAAACGTATCTCACAACCAGGTGACAATGGTTGACAGTGTGAAAGTAAGCTAGATGAATCAAGTAGAAAAGTTAGCATTCTTCAAATACACAGCGAGGTGAAGGTGATTGTGTGAATATAATTTTTCTCGAGCAAGTCATGATTTTTGTAATAATGTTTGTTTTCATGTTATGAAAATACACAATGGAAAAAAGACATGTAATAATGACTTACTTTGTCGCATTGCAATCTCGGCGTAACGTTTTGGATCACCGATGTCGAAAAGTGACAAGTTAAGTCATGATATCATGGTTACGTGAAAACTGTAATCATGAGCTAAGCTTATTAAGACATAAGCATGATTGATGTATCCAGTATTTGCCATTAATGATTCTCCGACTCCCGACCACAAACTTTCCTTAATCTGGCCAGATATGTTTTGATTGAGGCGAAAAAAGTTGGACTAGTTTACATTTGGAATGACCCGATTCACTAGTATTTTTTATTCATTGTTTTCGGTATTGCTGTCATGGTTTTATGACTCAGCGTCACGATGTTTTATTTGGAATAACGGAAATAACTTCAACATTCATTATTATAACGCTGATGACTAACGCTACTTCTGTGTATGGAAATTGATTTTATTATTCATGACAACCAACCTTTTAACCTTTAACTCAGTTTCACGATTTCATGACTTATGAGTCATGAATCCAGCAACTAGATGTTCTTTTGCTAATTGATCATACATTGAAATGGAACCTCGATCCGAATGGTCACCCTAATGAACCCTAAGTCTATACATCTGGACACGGTGAGCATGTGGTTTCAATTGAAGCACGAGGCCTACACAAAGAAACCATCCAACAGGGGAAAAGACAGTAACAACCTCTTGATGTTCGCCATTATGAAAAGAGTTTTTGATACATATTTACACACACACACCAGTTGGTTGGAAGTCAAGTGGCCCAAGGGGGGAAATTACCAGTGTTTAAATAGTTGTAACTACCAGCAAACATACACAAAAAATACCCTATGGTATCACCTGGTCGAATGTGTCACTTCTTTCGCTCTGGATGAGGATTATCCTTTTCGTTTGGATAGCTGGCAGACTGGAACTAATTACCAGCGCAAATAGGGAACTAATTGACTGCACAAAAATCCGATGCAGTCGCCGGCCGCCCCCCGACAACAAGGGGGATGTAAATTCAATTAGCTGCAGCGAGTGAGCGAGCGAGAGAGAGACAGAGAGTGAGTGAGCGCGTGCACAAGAAATCAATTGACGACGATGCGATGGTTGACGCAACCTGCTGCAGTTGCTGCTGAATGGTGAATTGTGTCGCTGGCGCTGCTGGGTAAACAGTTGTTATTACATCAGAGCGCTGTTGCTGCTGCTGCTGCAGTGATATCCCTTGTTGGCTTCCAGTTGGCAAGGAAAACGCCCCGAGTGGAAAGGGGGGGGGGGGGGGTTGTAATTATGGCAAGTGCTGATTTTACATTTTCCAGATCTAATTGTAGCTTTTCTCGATCAACTATGTACGATTAGTACCTAACTAGATGCTATATAGATGTTTTACTTGTGGCGCTTGACAATGCTACTCGAATTGGTTCCAGCATGTAGATGTGGAAGTTTTAAAGTTTAATTGAGCAAAATGATTGCGTGTCGACATTTGTTCGATGGGGGATTTATCCGCACTGATGGTAAAGATTAGAGCAACAGAGTTTGCCATTTGGATTTAAATTTTAACTTCTAGGTTGAAACTGTTGCTTACTGGAATGTAAGACTTGATATTTTGAAAAACTTGGAACAAACATTTGTTTCAGTTTAAGATTTGGCATTCTAATTCCAGGTAATTCGCATTCAATGCCTCTGCGGAGTAAAGCTCATCATACTTTATATTTTTGCCTTTCTCGTACACCAAGGTGTACCGAAAGGCTATATATTCAGTCCAAAAATAAAACCTTGATAGAGCCCCCGGAGGGGCAAGTTTCATATACAAATCGACTCAGCTCGACGAGTTGAGATGATGTCTGTGTATGTGTATTAGCGTGGTTCAAAAAATCGTTTTTGCTCCACACCGCTCATTCGATTCGTAACCAGATTCTAAGCCTTCTCCCAAAAATTGTGCTGATTTGGTTGAAAATTGAGAGTGCACAAGCCCTTCAAAGTTTGTATGGGAATTACTATGGGAAAAGGACGTTTTTCATTCAATTGACCGTAGCATTTCCTCAAGTGCCCTAGAGTGTTAGTTGACCTTTGGTACTCCTAGGCTACTCTATCAGCTACAACTTTGCTGAAGACCACATTCAAATCAGACTCCTCATAACTTAGTTATTGATTTTTATCCAGAATGAAAATCTTTGATCATGATGGTTACACTATTGGATGGGCATCACTGCAATTTGCCTTGAAACATAGTAGCCATGATTTCTGTGTGCTATTTTTGGCGCCATGTGCAGCAATGTGTATGTATGTGTGTGTGTATGTGTACAAAAAAAGGTCACCTCGCTTTTAGATAGCAAATATCAACCGATTTTAACGATCAACGGCTCATTCGACGCAGGATCTGGTCCCATTGTTTCCTATTGAAAATGGTTCGGATCGGTCCAGCCGTTCCGGAGTTATGGCCATTTAGGTGTTCCGGATCGGTACCCCTGGAAGGGGCCAGACATGAATATGAACCAAACCCATGCATGCGACCCATCAAACCACGGTATTTACGATTATCTGATGGACGGTGAGCAGGAAAATAGTCTCAGATCATATCTCAACCGGTAGTGTTCCGGAACCGGTTCTGGGTGTCCCGCCGGAAGTGGCCAAATATCAAATTGAACATAACTCATACATGCGACACATCATACAGCGGCTTTTTCGATAATCTGATGAACGGCTAGCAGGAAAACAGTATCAGACCACATCTGAACCGGTAGTGTTCCGGAACCGCTTCCGGATGTCCCACTGGAAGTGGCCACATTTAAAAGAGTACCAAACCCATGCATGCGACACATCAAACAGCGGCATTTTTGGTAACCTGATGAACGGTTAGCAGGAAAACAGTATCAGACCATGTCTGAACCGGTTCCGGGGGTCCCGACGGATGTGGCCAAATATAAAAGAGTACCAAACCCATGCATGCGATACAACAAATAACGGCTTTTCTGATAACCTGATGACTGGTTATCAAAGAAATTGGTTAGGACCACATTAGGGACAGCCGGTAGTGCCGTAACCAGTTACGGGTGTCCCTCCAAAAGCGGCTAAATATAACATTGAACTGAACCTATGTATGCGACACAGCAAAGCTAGGATTTTTTGATAACCTCATGAACGTTAACAAGCAAACAGACCGGTGAAAAAACGTTTAACGCATATGGTCAAATCTCAACCGTTACGTAGTAATTGAACTTTACATATTTTTGACTTTGCTTGTCTCAAACTGGCTATAACTTGAAAATGGTCAAACTTATCGCATTTGAAAGATTATTAAATTTGCTACCAAAAAAGATCTTGGAATCTATTGGATTAGTTTGATAACTAAAGCTAAAAAGCTCGAAAGTAGTGTTTTGTCTTTCTCGTACACTTAGTGTACTAAAAAACTATATATTCACTCAAAAAACGATTTTTCGAAAAAAAAAAGGCTCGGAGGATCAAGTCGGATATACCAATCAACTCAGTTCAACGAATTAAGATTATGTCTGTGTGTATGTATGTGCGCAAAATAAGTTCACTCACTTTTAATTCACTTCCCATTGGCCGATTTTTCGTATTATAGCTTGAATCTAGCCGGAATTGTTTGCTATCAAAAATGGTCCAGATCGGCCAAGGCATTCCGGAGTTATGGCCATTTCAGTGATCCGGACCCGCACCGGTAGAACTGGCCGTATATAAAACTGAACTAGCCCCATCATGCGATACATCAAACTGCGGCGATTTTTGTAACCTTTAGCATGGTTGGCGAGTTTTGTGCGGAAATCAACACTGGAGACCAGAAGCTCCACGATGTCGGTCCAAAATTCAAGATGGCAGCCAAATGTTCAAGGTGACTGCTCAAAATTTAATATGGTGGCTGTCATACGCGCCAACTTGTGACGCAGTTGGGGGGGGCGAGGCCTCTCAAAATCAACTAAATTCGTAAAATTTCGAGGCAGTTCATCTAGTTTAGGCATATTTACGTGAAAACTAGTGCATTGAGCTAAAAAAAGTTGAATTTTGTCCAATTTTGGAGAGCTTCGCCCCCCCAACTACGTCACAAGTTGGCGCCTATGGTGGCTGTTTAATAGATTTAAGCTCTTAATGCATGCTATATGGAAATATTTGATATGTGGAAGATGTCTGGACTCCTAAAATGGCGACTAGAATATCCAAGATGGCGATCTTAAATCCAAGATGGGTCTAACGGCTGTTTAATGAAGTTTTAGGCTCTAAGTCCATGCAATATTGGTGTATTTGGTATGGGGAAGACTTCCAGAGTCCAAAATGGCGATCAGGATATCCAAGATGGCGATCTAAAATTTAAGATGGCGGCTCCAAATTCAAAATCACGGCTCTTTAATGGAGTTTTAGGGCCTGAAACAATGCATTTTGGTGTATTTGGTATGGGGATGATGTCTGGATTCCAAAAATGGCGACTTGAATATCCAAGATGTTGGTCCAAAATCAAGATGGCGGCTGTTTAATGAAGTATATTTTTCGTAGGGAAGATGCCTGGACGCCAAAAATGGCGACCAGAACATCCAAGATGACAATCTTAAATCCTAAATGGCAGCTTCAAATTCAAGATAGCGTCTTTTTCTTAAGAGTTTGATGCTCAAACATTGAAAGCCAGATAAACGATATGATTTCTGTTATCATGAAATGGATTTCTGTTAATTGTATGAAACTGAGATTACATCAACATTTCGCTTGAGTTTTATTTAAATGGGGTTTCGAAGGCACGAGAAAGGCGCCATCACCGCTAGGTGGATTAATTAGGGTTTTTTATTTTCTTACTGCACTGTTGCTAGTGATAAATGTTTTTTGATACACAGATCGAAAAAAGAGTGTAAAATTCTGTGTCATAAATATGATGCACATAATAAGAGCGTGGGATATCACAGAAGCTTATATGACATATCATGTAAGTGTCATAAATGTCATATAAACTTCTATTATATGTCATGTAATAATGTCATTAAATATAAGACAAATTTACATGATTTATCATGTTAACCATCGTAGCTTTAAGTCACATGACTTAAATGAAGTTTACATGACGTGTAAATCTCATTATGTTTATCTGTGTACCATAATTAATTTTTCATTATAAAGTCACATTATGTATTGGTTATATTCACTAAGGGAAATTTGCACTGAAAGTGGTCGAAATTTCAAAAATGTCATGGCATTTTTTCGTGAAATTCCGTGACATTTCTCATCTCTGGTCTCCGCATAAGCATCAGGTAACAAAAAATCAGCTACTTAGGTACGTTATCCTCCATTTGGAATGAATGTGTCATTTTAAAAATCCAAAATTAAGGAATTTTTAATAAAAAAAAGTTCAGGACGCAGCTACATCAGTGCAGCGAAAGTTGTTATTTGCATCCTAGATAAATTGTTAGAAAGAGAGGGAACATAGCAAAAATAACACGTCACCTTCAAAATCGTTACAAAGGTTTCAAGGGCATTTCCAGGCATTTCAGATACTGTTCAAAGTGTTTCTGGGAACTTCTGGAACGTTTTAAGGACGCTTTGAGAGAGCTTAGGAGCGTTTGACAGCATTTCAGGGGCGCATTTCAAATTGAAAACGATGATTTCAAGGGCGTGTCAATGGGATTATGGAGGTCTTAGGGGGAGTTTCAATGGGTTTTTGTTAAGGGGTCCCAGGGTCGACTGAAGGGCGTTCAAATCTCCGTAAAACTCCCTCGGACCCCACGTAAGGTACCTAAGACCTTCCGAAACCCCCAAAAACTCCTACCTAACGTCTCTAAAACCTGCTGAAAATTCTTTTGAAACTTCCTGAAATGCCTTCGAAATCTTCCTAAAATACCCTCTGACCCAATGTAACGCACCTAAGGCCCTCCTAAACGCTCCGTGGAACCCTCTGAGACCTCTTCACACGCCATTGAGACCCCCTTAAATGCTTCTGAGGACTCCCGAAAAAACTGAGACCCTCTAGAAACGCCCTGAGCTCCTCTGGAATCCCCTTAAACCACCTGAAATTACCGTGAAATCCGCTAGAACTTCTCTGGAACTCCCCTAACGCGCCATGAAGACTACCTGGGACCCCCTGCAGCCTTCCGAGAGGACTGTGGAACCCCCTTAACACCCTTGCCATAGTAACCGTCATATTGGTTCTGAGTAACTCTACCTCTTTTTATGCAGAGCATAAAAATAACCAGCATAAAAAGAGGTTTTGCTATTCATATCATCGGTTGGGAGTGAATAAATTAAAAGGAGCATAAAATGAGATAAATGTGTGCATCAATTAATTCAGTGCTTTACTTATGGTATAAAGTTCGCGAGAACAGGTCTTGCGTATGGGCATTTGAGATTGGGTCAAGGGGTTTCCGGAAAGCTTCCAGAGAGCCCAAAAGAAGAAGATTTTCTTAGAAAGTCCCCCCAAGAATTCCTTCAGGGATTATTGAAACTTAACAAATAGTTTTTGAAGAAAGTCGTATATTAAAAAACGCCACGGCAATTTTTCCACGAATTTCCCCAAAAATTGTTGCATGAAATTCTTCAGATACTCCTTCAGGGAGTTTTTCAGAAGTTTATTAAGAGATTATTTCAGAAAAAAAACATTATACATAATTATTCAGAATTTTACAGAGTTGTCTTTGGAGAGTTCTTATATGTAAGCATTCTTTAGAAATTCTTCTTCAAGTTTTTGTTTAGAAAATTTTCTAAAAATTCCCTCAAAAATTTTTTAAAAGTTTCATTTAGAAATTTCCACAGAAAGTACTTCATGGGTTCTTTGGAAAAAGCTTTCAACTTTCTTCAGATATTGATTTATAATTTCTCCAGATATGTATTTCTTTTGGATTTTTTATGGGGAATCATCAGAAATTTCTCCGTTTTTTTACCGTATGAAACTTCATCAGAGATATTTCTTGAGAAAACTTCAAGGAATTCATTTAGAAATCTTTCATGGATTCTTTCAGAAACTTCTCCAGTAAATCTCAGAATCTTCCAAACATTTTTTTTAGAAACTCTAACAGAATTTTTTTTAAACGCTCTAGGGATTCAGAAATTCCTCCAGAGATTCTTTCACAATTGTTTTTATGTATCCATTGGAAGTTCTTCCAGGGGATCAACCATTAGACATTTCTCTAAAGTTTTCTCTATAAAAATATGAAAATTACTGAAAGAAATATGAAAAAAATCGTATTTCTTTCAGTAATTTTCATAAGGAATCCGAAAACATGTAATAGTTCCAGCGCTCTCTGTAGTGTACGGCAGTATGTACTAAGCTGTTCTTTTATTTTTGGAATCAGTTGGACATCGTCATGTAGATGGGTAGCATTGAACTCGAAACCTGTAAATGAGAAGGTAAATGTAAAATTTTAATGTTTGTTTCGTAAGAACGATAATCGAGCCATAAAGAAGAAAGAAGAAGAAGACACTTTCAGAAATACCTGCGGCATTCTTTCGCAAAGCTTCCACGCATTTCTTTAGATTTTTTTTTTAAGAATTGCTTCAGAAATTCTTCTAGAAATTTCTCCAAGAATGAAATTTGTTAAGAAATTTCCGAAAAAATCCTTGAAGAGATTCTTTCTGGAAAAAATTCTGGATGAATTTCTAAAATTATACATGGAAGACTTTCCAAAGAAATACTTGAAAAAAAAATCTGGAACCTTTTTTAACGAAATATCGAAAGAAATCCTTGGTATTTACTTAATATATCTAAACCTAAAGGCATCACTTATTAAAAATTCAGTGGACTATATTTTTTTTGGAATTCTTGGAAAAACTTCTAGAGATAAATTCTCTAGAATAACTTCTGAAGCAACTCTTTGAAAAAAAAATAATACCAATATCCCTTCACGAATGCCTCCGGATATTCTTCTGATGTGTTTTTTTTTTTCAGCAGTTCGACTAGTAACTACTTCAAAAATTATTTCTGAAACCACTTAGAAAAGCCTTCAGTAATTCATTAGGAAACTTCTTCAGGGATTCCTGATGGAATTTCTTAGGGATTTTCTGAGAAGCATTTACTAAGTCTCCTCTTTGTGAACTTAATTGTGCCATCACTTGCATAAAAATGTTCTTCATGGTAATAATAACTTATTCACTTGGTGATACCTTCAAGGTCATCCAAATTATTCTGGAATTGCGGCGTTCAAAATCTGCAGGCTCTGCTCTTGTTTTTCTTTATTCTATAGGTGTAATTCTTTCAAGATTTTATCAGTTGTACCTCTTAATTCTACGAGTATCTCTTTGTGTTGCTCTTTGTGCGTCCTATATCATGTAAATGGTCTCCAATGTGTTTTGAAGTATGGATCACAATACCTGTATATCTTAGTACTTTTTTGGAACCGTAGTGTATATCTACAATTAAAATTTTATAAGCCATGTATTGTTTGCATTATGCATTGTGGGTAGTCAGCAAAATCATGCTGATGATAACGGGATCGATTCTCAGTCGGTCCAGAATTTTTTCGTGTTGGTAATTCCCGAGCAGAAGGGAATAACAACAGCATAAGGAGCTGTGTTATTTGGGTAAAATAACTGAATAATAGCATCGATTATTTTTATGTTATTAACATAACATACCTATTATGTTATAAACTTGTCTGTCATAAGCGGCAAAATAACAAATATCATAACAAAAAAATGTCCTTGGAAAAAATTTTAATAACTTGTTTTGTTAGTTTCAATAACAATTTAATAACAGTGAATTTAGAAAATATTTCAATAACAAATTCAGATATTACTATGTTATTGATAATAATCGGAAATCAAAATTTCTTTTGGTATCAAAATCGTAACTAAGTAATTCTTTATTAAAGAGACTTTCAGTTCTTGGCTTTACCTCGAGTAACTAAGTAAATTATTATACTTATTATATAAAATTATTCACTTTGTCTCACAAACCCACCAATAACATGAGTTACAATACTTTGAATGATCGAAAAAAACTATATTCATATTCAGAATCAGAATGAAATAATCATTCTAAAAGAATGTAAAAAAATACTTCCAGAAATTGCTTTGAGAGTTCTTCTACCTACGAAATCATTCACAGATTTTCAAAGACTCCTCTAGAAATTCCTCCAGAATTATGAACAGAATCCTTTCAAGGATTTCTTCAGAATTTCGCGTGATTATTTGTCCCGAATTTCATCTTGAGATGTCTCTTGAAATTTATTTGAGAATTTATCCAGGAATTTTTTCCGAAGAATTCTGCAGAATTTTTTCAAAAGATTTTGCCAAGAACTCTAATGATTGCTCAGAAGAATTACTTTTGAAATTTCTACGAAGATTGCGCCAGGAGTTCCTTTGAAGACTTGTCCAGGGTATCGAAGGGTTTCTCCAGAACTTCGAAGTGTTCCAAAAATAGAACAAAACAAAATGACAGGTAATTATAATCGATTTGTTGCTATGATTTCAAAACTTGTTACTGTTGTGGTATTGTTGATAAGTTGATCAATAGTACATCAATAACAAAACTTGTAATTCAACAAAATATGTTATAGAAAAATACCTATTCACTAAGTATAACAATAGCTTGATTATAACAAAATGAGATTGTCCAACAAAATTTGTTATTGAAAAGCTATGCCTTGATAATTGAATAATAACAAAACAAGATATAGAAACAGGTTATGTGATTTTGTAGTTATATATTTGATATTTTCCTCTGCTCGGGTTACCTTGACTTTCTTGGACATACAGTATTTTCGTGTCTATCACAAGATTTACAAATGAAAATTGTCCATTGGCAGAGGAAGCTCTAGGGTTATAACTCTGGTAGTACTCCGGAACACTAGACTGAGAAACAGGTTTTATTCCCATTGGAACGGTAACACCGAGAACAAGAATAAGAATACAAAGCACATTGTTTTCTATGCGTTTTTACCTTTCTCGTACACCAAAGTGTACTGAAAGGCTATATATTTACTCCAAAAATGAATTTTCGATAGAAGGCTTAGAGGGTCAAGCCACATATACCAATCAACTTAGTTCGACGAATTGAGGTGATGTCTGGGGGCCGGATCACAACGTCCGAGGCCATACAGTCCCGGTCGTTAAGTCGCGTTTTTTTGCGAAATAACGTCCAAAAGTTTGGATACGTCATAATATCCTATGTGCCTTCTTTCCTTGGACTTCGTGACATACCTGCACGTTTGGACGTTATGCCCCGAAAAAATGCGCCATAAAGTCCTGGGACATTATGGCCTCGGACGTTATGATACTGCGCCGATGTCTGTATGTGTGTGTGTATGTGTGTGTATATCTATGTGTGTGTACAAAAAGGTCACTCACTTTAAAGGCTCTTCCCATTAACCGATTTTTCGGATTATAGCTCGTATCGAACCGGAATTTTTCCGCATTGTTTGTAATTAAAAATGGTCCGGATCGATCAAGGCGTTCCGCAGTTATGGCCATTTGAGTGATCCGGACCAGTACCGGTAGAACTGGCAGTATATAAAACTGAAGCAAGCCTCATCATGCGACATATCAAACTGCGGCGATTTTTGTAACCTTTAGCATGGTTTACCGATGCAGAAATTACACTGGAGACCAGAAATTCCAAGATGTCCGCCCAAAATTCAAAATGGCAGCCTAATATTCAAGATAGCGGCTCCAAATTCAAGATGGTGGCTGTTTAATGGAGTTTAAGGCTCCAAAACCTTTCAATATGGGTATATTTGATATGGGATAGATATCCGGAGGCTACAAATGGCGACCAACATATTCATGATGGTCGTCTAAAATTCAAAATGGCGGCTGTTAAATGAAGTTTTAGGCCCTAAAACCATGCCATATGAGTATATTTGGCAAGGATTTCCGAAGTTCAGAAATGGCAACCAGAATAACCAAAATGGCGGCTATTTAAGAGAGTTTAGACTCTAAAACCATTCAATATGGCTATATCTGGAATGGGGGAGAATCTCCTAATGGCGGACTTAAATCAAATTTTTTAGGGCCCAAACATCAAAAACCAAATAGATGATATGATTTCTGGTGCCATGAAATGTTTTTTTTCTGTTAAACGTATGAAAGTGCGATATTCATCAACATTTCACTTGAGTTTTGTTGAAATGAGTTTTAGAAAGCACGAGAAAGGTGTCATCACCACTAGGTGGATTAATTAGGGTTTTGTTTTTAAATTTCGACAAAACATTTATCAGCCTTTCGTTAATTTAGCCTTATGTAACAATTCCATACTTTCAGCCTTTCGTCTTCCATGAAGTGGATATTTTTATTGATTATTACTAATGATTTCTTCGTATTTCTGACAGATTTTATCTTCTGAAGAGTGACGCATCCTTAAGATTTTACAAGTGTATTCATTCACAGCTGATACATGTTGTGGGTAGAGATGCACTTTAGAGTAGTTTATTAAATGCACCGAGGAGCACGATCTAAGGACCCCTGTTTTGAACCGTTACTGATTGTTGATTCGTAAAAAAATATGAGCTCACCAATAAACCTGTATTATTCTTTAAGTATGACAGAAAGATCGAGGGCAATTGAAAAATTGCGAAAGAAAATAATGGAAGTTCTAAGAGGTTTCAGTCAGGTGGGTTTCTTTTGGCGAACCGGATGATAGGAAGATAATGGGACTTTCTGTGATAGTTTAAGGGGAAGAGGCAGAGCGGTTTAAAAAAGTGTGCATAACAGGGGGCCTTAAGGACAGACTTGTTAGAATCCCAAAATGGCCGCCACAATGGCCGACTTTGGGACCTACTCACGATTTTGGAAGGACAAATCTCTTCATAAACAAAATCAGCGCACTTGAGCATCTTATTTTAAGCTTATTATAAGTGAGCAAGAACAGAATAATAAAAAACTCTGTTGTTTGAAGCTTGCATCTTGAGATTTGTGTGTCTGAAGTTCTGATGCACTGTTGAAGCGGGATTTCAAGATGTTTGTCCTTAAGGGTCGGTTTCAAGAAGGCTTTTGGTGTTATTCATGTCATCTGCTGGTATATATTGTGAATAATGCCTGAAGCTGTTTCGTATTACCAAAACATACAATGATTTTTAAATATATGTGAAGAACTAGCTACTAAGTTAAAATTTATCAATGTAAAGAGAACAAAAAAATCCTTTAAAGATTTCTACTACCTCCAGCAGCAGAGCCTGTTGACATAACACCACACTGGTGTAGACATTTGATTATGCGAAGTTAACTTCACTAGGGTAATTTTCCAATCGTTGCATGGCTAACAATTAGCCAATTGTTGCACACCTCATAAGAATAACATGGAGTGTGCAACAATATGCGAATTTTTGTGGGCTTCGTGGCCGAGCGGTTAGCGGCGTCAGTCGTTTAGGTGTCTCGTAGGAGTGCGGGTTCGATTCCCGCTCCAGTCGAGGAAAACTTTTCGTCAAACGAAAAATTCTCCACCGGGCCACTGGGTGTTATGTGTTGTCCGTTGTCAAATGTTAGTATTGTTCAGTCTGTAGAGGCCGCAAGGTCGAAGACGGTGTAATTGTCTTTAGCCGTGCAACAATTGGAAAATTACCCTACTATGTGTGTGTGACAGTGGATCCATGTTATGATACCTCTTGGTCAGCAACAACCCACAACACATCAAACTATCAAGTAGACATGGTGAATTCCAGTCACCCGCGCCCTCGTCGCTCCCATAGTTACGTCAAAGTGAAAGACATAAAATATTCCTAATGCTCCCGCTTGCTCGCAACGAATCTAAAGCGCACATTTGGCGATCTTGCCATGAGACGAACCTGGAATCTTCTGCCTAGCTGCCACCAGCAAAATGATTCAAGCTAGATTTACGGATTCCTGAGAGGGACTCTCCCAGAATCCTGAGAGGGATTCTCCCACAATCCTGAGAGGGATTCTCTCAGAATCCTGAGAGGCTTTCTCTCAGAATCCTGAGAGGAGTTCTCTCAGAATTCTGAGAGGGATTCTCGCAGAATCCTGACAGGGATTCTCGCAGAATCCTCACAGGGATTCTCACACCACCAAAGAGGTGAGAGGGATTCTCTCAGAATCCTGAGAGGGATTCTCTCAGAATCCTGAGAGGGATTCTCTCAGAATCCTGAGAGGGATTCTCTCAGAATCCTGAGAGGGATTCTCTCAGAATCCTGAGAGGGATTCTCTCAGAATCCAGAGAGGGATTCTCTCAGAATCCAGAGAGGGATTCTCTCAGAATCCTGAGAGGGATTCTCTCAGAATCCTGAGAGGGATTCTCGCAGAATCCTGACAGGGAGTCTCGCAGAATCCTGACAGGGATTCTCGCAGAATCCTGACAGGGATTCTCGCAGAATCCTGACAGGGATTCTCGCAGAATCCTGACAGGGATTCTCGCAGAATCCTGACAGGGATTCTCGCAGAATCCTGACAGGGATTCTCTCAGAATCCTGACAGGGATTCTCGCAGAATCCTGACAGGGATTCTCGCAGAATCCTGACAGGGATTCTCGCAGAATCCTGACAGGGATTCTCGCAGAATCCTGACAGGGATTCTCGCAGAATCCTGACAGGGATTCTCGCAGAATCCTGACAGGGATTCTCGCAGAATCCTGACAGGGATTCTCGCAGAATCCTGACAGGGATTCTCGCAGAATCCTGACAGGGATTCTCGCAGAATCCTGACAGGGATTCTCGCAGAATCCTGACAGGGATTCTCGCAGAATCCTGACAGGGATTCTCGCAGAATCCTGACAGGGATTCTCGCAGAATCCTGACAGGGATTCTCACACCACCAAAGAGGTGAGAGGGATTCTCTCAGAATCCTGAGTGGGATTCTCTCAGAATCCTGAGAGGCTTTCTCTCAGAATCCTGAGAGGAGTTCTCTCATAATCCTGAGAGAAGTTCTCTCAGCATTCTGAGATGGATTCTCTCAGAATCCTGAGAGGGATTTTCTCAGAATCCTAAGAGGGATTCTCTCAGAACCCTGACAGGGATTCTCTCAAAATCCTGACAGGGATTCCCGCAGAATACTGACAGGGATTCTAACACCACCAAGGAGGTGAAAGGGATTCTCTCAGAATCCTGAGTGGGATTCTCTCAGAATCCTGAGTGGGATTCTCTCAGAATCCTGAGTGGGATTCTCTCAGAATCCTGAGTGGGATTCTCTCAGAATTCTGAGTGGGATTCTCCCAGAATCCTGAGAGGCTTTCTCAGAATCCTGAGAGGAGCTCTCTCAGCATCCTGAGAGGAGTTCTCTCAGCATCCTGAGAGGATTTCTCTCAGAATGCTGAGAGGGATTCTCTCAGAACCCTGAGAGGGATTCTCTCAGAATCCTGAGAGGGATTCTCTCAGAATCCTGAGAGGGATTCTCTCAGAATCCTGAGAGGGATTCTCTCAGAATCCTGAGAGGGATTCTCTCAGAATCCTGAGAGGGATTCTCTCAGAATCCTGAGAGGGATTCTCTCAGAATCCTGAGAGGGATTCTCTCAGAATCCTGAGAGGGATTCTCTCAGAATCCTGAGAGGGATTCTCTCAGAATTCTGAGTGGGATTCTCCCAGAATCCTGAGAGGCTTTCTCAGAATCCTGAGAGGAGCTCTCTCAGCATCCTGAGAGGAGTTCTCTCAGCATCCTGAGTGGGATTCTCTCAGAATTCTGAGTGGGATTCTCTAAGAATCCTGAGTGGGATTCCCTCAGAATCCTGAGTGGGATTCTCTCAGAATTCTGAGTAGGATTCTCCCAGAATCCTGAGAGGCTTTCTCAGAATCCTGAGAGGAGCTCTCTCAGCATCCTGAGAGGAGTTCTCTCAGCATCCTGAGAGGATTTCTCTCAGAATGCTGAGAGGGATTCTCTCAGAACCCTGAGAGGGATTCTCTCAGAATCCTGAGAGGGATTCTCTCAGAATCCTGAGAGGGATTCCCGCAGAATCCTGACAGGGATTCTAACACCACCAAGGAGGTGAAAGGGATTCTCTCAGAATCCTGAGTGGGATTCCCGCAGAATCCTGACAGGGATTCTAACACCACCAAGGAGGTGAAAGGGATTCTCTCAGAATCCTGAGTGGGATTCTCTCAGAATCCTGAGTGGGATTCTCTCAGAATCCTGAGTGGGATTCTCTCAGAATCCTGAGTGGGATTCTCTCAGAATCCTGAGTGGGATTCTCTCAGAATTCTGAGTGGGATTCTCCCAGAATCCTGAGAGGCTTTCTCAGAATCCTGAGAGGAGCTCTCTCAGCATCCTGAGAGGAGTTCTCTCAGCATCCTGAGAGGATTTCTCTCAGAATGCTGAGAGGGATTCTCTCAGAACCCTGAGAGGGATTCTCTCAGAATCCTGAGAGGGATTCTGTCAGAATCCTGAGAGGGATTCTCTCAGAATCCTGAGAGGGATTCTCTCAGAATCCTGAGAGGGATTCTCTCAGAATCCTGAGAGGGATTCTCTCAGAATCCTGAGAGGGATTCTTTCAGAATCCTGAGAGGGATTCTCTCAGAATTCTGAGAGGGATTCTCTCAGAATCCTGAGAGGGATTGTCTCAGAATCCAGAGAGGGATTCTCTCAGAATCCTGAGAGGGATTCTCTCAGAACCCTGACAGGAATTCTCGCAGAATCCTGACAGGGAGTCTCGCAGAATCCTGACAGGGATTCTCGCAGAATCCTGACAGGGATTCTTGCAGAATCCTGACAGGGATTCTCGCAGAATCCTGACAGGGATTCTCGCAGAATCCTGACAGGGATTCTCGCAGAATCCTGACAGGGATTCTCGCAGAATCCTGACAGGGATTCTCGCAGAATCCTGACAGGGATTCTCGCAGAATCCTGACAGGGATTCTCGCAGCATCCTGACAGGGATTCTCGCAGAATCCTGACAGGGATTCTCGCAGAATCCTCACAGGGATTCTCACACCACCAAAGAGGTGAGAGGGATTCTCTCAGAATTCTGAGTGGGATTCTCTCAGAATCCTGAGAGGCTTTTTCTCAGAATCCTGAGAGGAGTTCTCTCATAATCCTGAGAGAAGTTCTCTCAGCATTCTGAGATGGATTCTCTCAGAATCCTGAGAGGGATTTTCTCAGAATCCTAAGAGGGATTCTCTCAGAACCCTGACAGGGATTCTCTCAAAATCCTGACAGGGATTCTCGCAGAATCCTGACAGGGATTCTAACACCACCAAGGAGGTGAAAGGGATTCTCTCAGAATCCTGAGTGGGATTCTCTCAGAATCCTGAGTGGGATTCTCTCAGAATCCTGAGTGGGATTCTCTCAGAATCCTGAGTGGGATTCTCTCAGAATTCTGAGTGGGATTCTCCCAGAATCCTGAGAGGCTTTCTCAGAATCCTGAGAGGAGCTCTCTCAGCATCCTGAGAGGAGTTCTCTCAGCATCCTGAGAGGATTTCTCTCAGAATGCTGAGAGGGATTCTCTCAGAACCCTGAGAGGGATTCTCTCAGAATCCTGAGAGGGATTCTCTCAGAATCCTGAGAGGGATTCTCTCAGAATCCTGAGAGGGATTCTCTCAGAATCCTGAGAGGGATTCTCTCAGAATCCTGAGAGGGATTCTTTCAGAATCCTGAGAGGGATTCTCTCAGAATCCTGAGAGGGATTCTCTCAGAACCCTGACAGGAATTCTCGCAGAATCCTGACAGGGAGTCTCGCAGAATCCTGACAGGGATTCTTGCAGAATCCTGACAGGGGTTCTCGCAGAATCCTGACAGGGATTCTCGCAGAATCCTGACAGGGATTCTCGCAGAATCCTGACAGGGATTCTCACAGAATCCTGACAGGGATTCTCACACCACCAAGGAGGTGCGGCTCAAACCACAGTGGATAGGGGACCTTAGGCCAACAACCTACTGTTCCTGAAACCCAAAAATAAACGTAAAAAAAACTAAAAGTGAATCATCAATTCGTCAAATCAAGTACGTATTCTAATCACCTTCTCCGATCAAGTTCCAAGGAGTATGTTAAACAGCCTTCAACCTATATTCATACCCCAATTTATGCCCAAAACGCGGAGAGCCTGAAGTAAGATAGATCGTGAACTGTGGGAACATTATTTGGCTTTTTGGGGCTGTCCATAAACCACGTGGTCATTTTTTGGGACTTTTCAACCAAGCGTGGTCATTAGTCCATACAAAAATTATTATTAGTCCATACAAAATGGTCATAATAACAAATATCATAACAAAAAAATGTTCCTGGAAAACCATTTTAATAACTTGTTTTGTTAGTTTCAATAACAACTTCATAACAGTGCATTTGGAAAATATTTCAACAACAAATTTTGATAATAATATGTTATTGATGATAATCTGAGAGCAACATTTGCTATTTGATATCAAATTCAGTTTTTAACCATTCTAAGTGATTAAGTTGGTTCACTACAACGCAAGATAATTGCACTCTAGTAGTTTTTATATTTTCAAATAATACGACTTTCATTCTACAAAGATTTCTTTAAAAAAAATTGCTAGAATTTCTCCTGAACTTCCTCTTACGATTCCTTCAGGACTTTCACCATCACTTTCTGCAATATTTTTCCTAAAATTCCTCATTTATCTAAAGATTATGTCAGAAATTCCTTCTGTGTTTATCAAGGGACTTCTCTGAGGTTTGTCTTCAGGAATTTGTCCTTTAATTCTACCAGAAATTCCTCGACAGATTTCGTCATAAACTTTTCCATAAATAGATGTGAAAAATCTTCCAGAGATTTTTTCGACAGTTCTTCTACGGAATCTTTCACGGATTTTCAAAGATTCCTCTAGAAATTCCTCCAGAATTCTACATAGAATCCTTTCAAGGATTTCTTCAGAATTTCCTGTGACAATTTGTCCCGAAGTTCATCTTAAGATTTATCTGAAAATGTCTTTGAGGATTTCACCAGGAGCTTTTTCAAAAAAAAAAAATCTCCAAGAATTTTCCAAATGATTGTTCCAATAAATCCAATAATTCTCAGAAGAATTACATTTGTAATTTCTTAGAAAATTGCGTCAGGAGTTCTTTTAAGACTTCTCCGGGGATTTGTCGATGGGAATCCAGAATTTTCAAGTGTTTTTCTATTTAAGGAATTCTTCAGAGGATGCGTTCAGAAATTTTCTTCTTAGCTAAATACAAAAATGGAACAAAACAAAGGGGCAGGTCATAATTGTCGAATGATTGCTTTGATTTCATAACTTATTACTGTTATTCTATTGTTGATAAGTTCATCAATAGTACAAACATAACAGGACTTGTACTTCAGCAAAACATGTCATTTAAATATAATTTAATGAATGTATATCAATAGCATGATTATAACAAAATGAGATTGTCCAACAAAATTTGTTGTGGAAAAGTTATGCCTTCATAATTTAATAATAACAAAACAAGATATAAAAACAGGTTATGTAATTTCGTAGTTATTAATTTGCTATTCTCCTCTGCTCGGGATGTACATTTTCAATAGTACAATAATAACAAAACTTGGTCTATAACAAAGTATATTATTGAAATGTCATTTAGTGGATGAATCTCGATAACTTGATCATAACAAAATATGATTGCCCAACAAAACATGTTATAAAAAAGTAATACTTTGATATGTTAATAATAACAAATTATGATATAAAAACTGGCTATGTGATTCTGTTGTAATGAATTTGATATTCTCGTCTGCTCGGGTAAAGCTTTTCCAGACTGCTGATTTTTATTTCAAATCCGTCATAAACTCGCCTACTGCGATAGAAGTGATTACAGCACCTTTAGAGTTCTAGTATATTTCTATAGTTTTTCTAGACTGCTGATTTTTAATAAAAATCCCTCATAAACTCGCCTACTGTGAAACACATTGTTACATCTTGTAGACGATCCAACGCCTCAAAATCCTCAGGGCAATGTTCTCGATTCAAAGAACCCGTGAATCAATTTTCCTCCTTCATCCCTCTCGTGGAGCATGTGCCAGTGTCCTAGCTAAGAAAATCCTTAACCCCCATCCCAAACCCAGTTCTCAGCAAAGCAAGGCAAGGCAAGACAAGGCACCAGGTGCAAAAGTGCAGAATCTAAAGTGGAATTATTATGAAGCAAAGGGTCCAACTAATAACAGCAACAACGGGAGCAGAAGAAGTAGTAGCCAGAGCGAAGAAGGCAGTGTCAGTGGTGGAAGAAGAAAAAGAAACGACGGAAGCAGTGCTGAATGATAGCGGCATGGATCGAAGCAAACGAGTTCTAAACGACGCCAAAAGCAGCAGCAGCAGCAAGCATGGCCAACTTTGTTGTATGACCGTTGCTGGCGGCAGTGGAAGCGACGACACCGTCAGTGAAAGGATTATGTAACGGACGAGAAGTGCACACACAACATAAGGACGTCCGCGGAATCACACAGCAAGCCACGACAAGTTGAAATATCCAATTGTACCAATTCGAACCACGGCGCTGCTACGGCTAAAGCAACCGTATGTGTGTGTGTATGTGTGTGTATATCTATGTGTGTGTACAAAAAGGTCACTCACTTTAAAGGCTCTTCCCATTAACCGATTTTTCGGATTATAGCTCGTATCGAACCGGAATTTTTCCGCATTGTTTGTAATTAAAAATGGTCCGGATCGATCAAGGCGTTCCGCAGTTATGGCCATTTGAGTGATCCGGACCAGTACCGGTAGAACTGGCAGTATATAAAACTGAAGCAAGCCTCATCATGCGACATATCAAACTGCGGCGATTTTTGTAACCTTTAGCATGGTTTACCGATGCAGAAATTACACTGGAGACCAGAAATTCCAAGATGTCCGCCCAAAATTCAAAATGGCAGCCTAATATTCAAGATAGCGGCTCCAAATTCAAGATGGTGGCTGTTTAATGGAGTTTAAGGCTCCAAAACCTTTCAATATGGGTATATTTGATATGGGATAGATATCCGGAGGCTACAAATGGCGACCAACATATTCATGATGGTCGTCTAAAATTCAAAATGGCGGCTGTTAAATGAAGTTTTAGGCCCTAAAACCATGCCATATGAGTATATTTGGCAAGGATTTCCGAAGTTCAGAAATGGCAACCAGAATAACCAAAATGGCGGCTATTTAAGAGAGTTTAGACTCTAAAACCATTCAATATGGCTATATCTGGAATGGGGGAGAATCTCCTAATGGCGGACTTAAATCAAATTTTTTAGGGCCCAAACATCAAAAACCAAATAGATGATATGATTTCTGGTGCCATGAAATGTTTTTTTTCTGTTAAACGTATGAAAGTGCGATATTCATCAACATTTCACTTGAGTTTTGTTGAAATGAGTTTTAGAAAGCACGAGAAAGGTGTCATCACCACTAGGTGGATTAATTAGGGTTTTGTTTTTAAATTTCGACAAAACATTTATCAGCCTTTCGTTAATTTAGCCTTATGTAACAATTCCATACTTTCAGCCTTTCGTCTTCCATGAAGTGGATATTTTTATTGATTATTACTAATGATTTCTTCGTATTTCTGACAGATTTTATCTTCTGAAGAGTGACGCATCCTTAAGATTTTACAAGTGTATTCATTCACAGCTGATACATGTTGTGGGTAGAGATGCACTTTAGAGTAGTTTATTAAATGCACCGAGGAGCACGATCTAAGGACCCCTGTTTTGAACCGTTACTGATTGTTGATTCGTAAAAAAATATGAGCTCACCAATAAACCTGTATTATTCTTTAAGTATGACAGAAAGATCGAGGGCAATTGAAAAATTGCGAAAGAAAATAATGGAAGTTCTAAGAGGTTTCAGTCAGGTGGGTTTCTTTTGGCGAACCGGATGATAGGAAGATAATGGGACTTTCTGTGATAGTTTAAGGGGAAGAGGCAGAGCGGTTTAAAAAAGTGTGCATAACAGGGGGCCTTAAGGACAGACTTGTTAGAATCCCAAAATGGCCGCCACAATGGCCGACTTTGGGACCTACTCACGATTTTGGAAGGACAAATCTCTTCATAAACAAAATCAGCGCACTTGAGCATCTTATTTTAAGCTTATTATAAGTGAGCAAGAACAGAATAATAAAAAACTCTGTTGTTTGAAGCTTGCATCTTGAGATTTGTGTGTCTGAAGTTCTGATGCACTGTTGAAGCGGGATTTCAAGATGTTTGTCCTTAAGGGTCGGTTTCAAGAAGGCTTTTGGTGTTATTCATGTCATCTGCTGGTATATATTGTGAATAATGCCTGAAGCTGTTTCGTATTACCAAAACATACAATGATTTTTAAATATATGTGAAGAACTAGCTACTAAGTTAAAATTTATCAATGTAAAGAGAACAAAAAAATCCTTTAAAGATTTCTACTACCTCCAGCAGCAGAGCCTGTTGACATAACACCACACTGGTGTAGACATTTGATTATGCGAAGTTAACTTCACTAGGGTAATTTTCCAATCGTTGCATGGCTAACAATTAGCCAATTGTTGCACACCTCATAAGAATAACATGGAGTGTGCAACAATATGCGAATTTTTGTGGGCTTCGTGGCCGAGCGGTTAGCGGCGTCAGTCGTTTAGGTGTCTCGTAGGAGTGCGGGTTCGATTCCCGCTCCAGTCGAGGAAAACTTTTCGTCAAACGAAAAATTCTCCACCGGGCCACTGGGTGTTATGTGTTGTCCGTTGTCAAATGTTAGTATTGTTCAGTCTGTAGAGGCCGCAAGGTCGAAGACGGTGTAATTGTCTTTAGCCGTGCAACAATTGGAAAATTACCCTACTATGTGTGTGTGACAGTGGATCCATGTTATGATACCTCTTGGTCAGCAACAACCCACAACACATCAAACTATCAAGTAGACATGGTGAATTCCAGTCACCCGCGCCCTCGTCGCTCCCATAGTTACGTCAAAGTGAAAGACATAAAATATTCCTAATGCTCCCGCTTGCTCGCAACGAATCTAAAGCGCACATTTGGCGATCTTGCCATGAGACGAACCTGGAATCTTCTGCCTAGCTGCCACCAGCAAAATGATTCAAGCTAGATTTACGGATTCCTGAGAGGGACTCTCCCAGAATCCTGAGAGGGATTCTCCCACAATCCTGAGAGGGATTCTCTCAGAATCCTGAGAGGCTTTCTCTCAGAATCCTGAGAGGAGTTCTCTCAGAATTCTGAGAGGGATTCTCGCAGAATCCTGACAGGGATTCTCGCAGAATCCTCACAGGGATTCTCACACCACCAAAGAGGTGAGAGGGATTCTCTCAGAATCCTGAGAGGGATTCTCTCAGAATCCTGAGAGGGATTCTCTCAGAATCCTGAGAGGGATTCTCTCAGAATCCTGAGAGGGATTCTCTCAGAATCCTGAGAGGGATTCTCTCAGAATCCAGAGAGGGATTCTCTCAGAATCCAGAGAGGGATTCTCTCAGAATCCTGAGAGGGATTCTCTCAGAATCCTGAGAGGGATTCTCGCAGAATCCTGACAGGGAGTCTCGCAGAATCCTGACAGGGATTCTCGCAGAATCCTGACAGGGATTCTCGCAGAATCCTGACAGGGATTCTCGCAGAATCCTGACAGGGATTCTCGCAGAATCCTGACAGGGATTCTCGCAGAATCCTGACAGGGATTCTCTCAGAATCCTGACAGGGATTCTCGCAGAATCCTGACAGGGATTCTCGCAGAATCCTGACAGGGATTCTCGCAGAATCCTGACAGGGATTCTCGCAGAATCCTGACAGGGATTCTCGCAGAATCCTGACAGGGATTCTCGCAGAATCCTGACAGGGATTCTCGCAGAATCCTGACAGGGATTCTCGCAGAATCCTGACAGGGATTCTCGCAGAATCCTGACAGGGATTCTCGCAGAATCCTGACAGGGATTCTCGCAGAATCCTGACAGGGATTCTCGCAGAATCCTGACAGGGATTCTCGCAGAATCCTGACAGGGATTCTCACACCACCAAAGAGGTGAGAGGGATTCTCTCAGAATCCTGAGTGGGATTCTCTCAGAATCCTGAGAGGCTTTCTCTCAGAATCCTGAGAGGAGTTCTCTCATAATCCTGAGAGAAGTTCTCTCAGCATTCTGAGATGGATTCTCTCAGAATCCTGAGAGGGATTTTCTCAGAATCCTAAGAGGGATTCTCTCAGAACCCTGACAGGGATTCTCTCAAAATCCTGACAGGGATTCCCGCAGAATACTGACAGGGATTCTAACACCACCAAGGAGGTGAAAGGGATTCTCTCAGAATCCTGAGTGGGATTCTCTCAGAATCCTGAGTGGGATTCTCTCAGAATCCTGAGTGGGATTCTCTCAGAATCCTGAGTGGGATTCTCTCAGAATTCTGAGTGGGATTCTCCCAGAATCCTGAGAGGCTTTCTCAGAATCCTGAGAGGAGCTCTCTCAGCATCCTGAGAGGAGTTCTCTCAGCATCCTGAGAGGATTTCTCTCAGAATGCTGAGAGGGATTCTCTCAGAACCCTGAGAGGGATTCTCTCAGAATCCTGAGAGGGATTCTCTCAGAATCCTGAGAGGGATTCTCTCAGAATCCTGAGAGGGATTCTCTCAGAATCCTGAGAGGGATTCTCTCAGAATCCTGAGAGGGATTCTCTCAGAATCCTGAGAGGGATTCTCTCAGAATCCTGAGAGGGATTCTCTCAGAATCCTGAGAGGGATTCTCTCAGAATCCTGAGAGGGATTCTCTCAGAATCCTGAGAGGGATTCTCTCAGAATTCTGAGTGGGATTCTCCCAGAATCCTGAGAGGCTTTCTCAGAATCCTGAGAGGAGCTCTCTCAGCATCCTGAGAGGAGTTCTCTCAGCATCCTGAGTGGGATTCTCTCAGAATTCTGAGTGGGATTCTCTAAGAATCCTGAGTGGGATTCCCTCAGAATCCTGAGTGGGATTCTCTCAGAATTCTGAGTAGGATTCTCCCAGAATCCTGAGAGGCTTTCTCAGAATCCTGAGAGGAGCTCTCTCAGCATCCTGAGAGGAGTTCTCTCAGCATCCTGAGAGGATTTCTCTCAGAATGCTGAGAGGGATTCTCTCAGAACCCTGAGAGGGATTCTCTCAGAATCCTGAGAGGGATTCTCTCAGAATCCTGAGAGGGATTCCCGCAGAATCCTGACAGGGATTCTAACACCACCAAGGAGGTGAAAGGGATTCTCTCAGAATCCTGAGTGGGATTCCCGCAGAATCCTGACAGGGATTCTAACACCACCAAGGAGGTGAAAGGGATTCTCTCAGAATCCTGAGTGGGATTCTCTCAGAATCCTGAGTGGGATTCTCTCAGAATCCTGAGTGGGATTCTCTCAGAATCCTGAGTGGGATTCTCTCAGAATCCTGAGTGGGATTCTCTCAGAATTCTGAGTGGGATTCTCCCAGAATCCTGAGAGGCTTTCTCAGAATCCTGAGAGGAGCTCTCTCAGCATCCTGAGAGGAGTTCTCTCAGCATCCTGAGAGGATTTCTCTCAGAATGCTGAGAGGGATTCTCTCAGAACCCTGAGAGGGATTCTCTCAGAATCCTGAGAGGGATTCTGTCAGAATCCTGAGAGGGATTCTCTCAGAATCCTGAGAGGGATTCTCTCAGAATCCTGAGAGGGATTCTCTCAGAATCCTGAGAGGGATTCTCTCAGAATCCTGAGAGGGATTCTTTCAGAATCCTGAGAGGGATTCTCTCAGAATTCTGAGAGGGATTCTCTCAGAATCCTGAGAGGGATTGTCTCAGAATCCAGAGAGGGATTCTCTCAGAATCCTGAGAGGGATTCTCTCAGAACCCTGACAGGAATTCTCGCAGAATCCTGACAGGGAGTCTCGCAGAATCCTGACAGGGATTCTCGCAGAATCCTGACAGGGATTCTTGCAGAATCCTGACAGGGATTCTCGCAGAATCCTGACAGGGATTCTCGCAGAATCCTGACAGGGATTCTCGCAGAATCCTGACAGGGATTCTCGCAGAATCCTGACAGGGATTCTCGCAGAATCCTGACAGGGATTCTCGCAGAATCCTGACAGGGATTCTCGCAGCATCCTGACAGGGATTCTCGCAGAATCCTGACAGGGATTCTCGCAGAATCCTCACAGGGATTCTCACACCACCAAAGAGGTGAGAGGGATTCTCTCAGAATTCTGAGTGGGATTCTCTCAGAATCCTGAGAGGCTTTTTCTCAGAATCCTGAGAGGAGTTCTCTCATAATCCTGAGAGAAGTTCTCTCAGCATTCTGAGATGGATTCTCTCAGAATCCTGAGAGGGATTTTCTCAGAATCCTAAGAGGGATTCTCTCAGAACCCTGACAGGGATTCTCTCAAAATCCTGACAGGGATTCTCGCAGAATCCTGACAGGGATTCTAACACCACCAAGGAGGTGAAAGGGATTCTCTCAGAATCCTGAGTGGGATTCTCTCAGAATCCTGAGTGGGATTCTCTCAGAATCCTGAGTGGGATTCTCTCAGAATCCTGAGTGGGATTCTCTCAGAATTCTGAGTGGGATTCTCCCAGAATCCTGAGAGGCTTTCTCAGAATCCTGAGAGGAGCTCTCTCAGCATCCTGAGAGGAGTTCTCTCAGCATCCTGAGAGGATTTCTCTCAGAATGCTGAGAGGGATTCTCTCAGAACCCTGAGAGGGATTCTCTCAGAATCCTGAGAGGGATTCTCTCAGAATCCTGAGAGGGATTCTCTCAGAATCCTGAGAGGGATTCTCTCAGAATCCTGAGAGGGATTCTCTCAGAATCCTGAGAGGGATTCTTTCAGAATCCTGAGAGGGATTCTCTCAGAATCCTGAGAGGGATTCTCTCAGAACCCTGACAGGAATTCTCGCAGAATCCTGACAGGGAGTCTCGCAGAATCCTGACAGGGATTCTTGCAGAATCCTGACAGGGGTTCTCGCAGAATCCTGACAGGGATTCTCGCAGAATCCTGACAGGGATTCTCGCAGAATCCTGACAGGGATTCTCACAGAATCCTGACAGGGATTCTCACACCACCAAGGAGGTGCGGCTCAAACCACAGTGGATAGGGGACCTTAGGCCAACAACCTACTGTTCCTGAAACCCAAAAATAAACGTAAAAAAAACTAAAAGTGAATCATCAATTCGTCAAATCAAGTACGTATTCTAATCACCTTCTCCGATCAAGTTCCAAGGAGTATGTTAAACAGCCTTCAACCTATATTCATACCCCAATTTATGCCCAAAACGCGGAGAGCCTGAAGTAAGATAGATCGTGAACTGTGGGAACATTATTTGGCTTTTTGGGGCTGTCCATAAACCACGTGGTCATTTTTTGGGACTTTTCAACCAAGCGTGGTCATTAGTCCATACAAAAATTATTATTAGTCCATACAAAATGGTCATAATAACAAATATCATAACAAAAAAATGTTCCTGGAAAACCATTTTAATAACTTGTTTTGTTAGTTTCAATAACAACTTCATAACAGTGCATTTGGAAAATATTTCAACAACAAATTTTGATAATAATATGTTATTGATGATAATCTGAGAGCAACATTTGCTATTTGATATCAAATTCAGTTTTTAACCATTCTAAGTGATTAAGTTGGTTCACTACAACGCAAGATAATTGCACTCTAGTAGTTTTTATATTTTCAAATAATACGACTTTCATTCTACAAAGATTTCTTTAAAAAAAATTGCTAGAATTTCTCCTGAACTTCCTCTTACGATTCCTTCAGGACTTTCACCATCACTTTCTGCAATATTTTTCCTAAAATTCCTCATTTATCTAAAGATTATGTCAGAAATTCCTTCTGTGTTTATCAAGGGACTTCTCTGAGGTTTGTCTTCAGGAATTTGTCCTTTAATTCTACCAGAAATTCCTCGACAGATTTCGTCATAAACTTTTCCATAAATAGATGTGAAAAATCTTCCAGAGATTTTTTCGACAGTTCTTCTACGGAATCTTTCACGGATTTTCAAAGATTCCTCTAGAAATTCCTCCAGAATTCTACATAGAATCCTTTCAAGGATTTCTTCAGAATTTCCTGTGACAATTTGTCCCGAAGTTCATCTTAAGATTTATCTGAAAATGTCTTTGAGGATTTCACCAGGAGCTTTTTCAAAAAAAAAAAATCTCCAAGAATTTTCCAAATGATTGTTCCAATAAATCCAATAATTCTCAGAAGAATTACATTTGTAATTTCTTAGAAAATTGCGTCAGGAGTTCTTTTAAGACTTCTCCGGGGATTTGTCGATGGGAATCCAGAATTTTCAAGTGTTTTTCTATTTAAGGAATTCTTCAGAGGATGCGTTCAGAAATTTTCTTCTTAGCTAAATACAAAAATGGAACAAAACAAAGGGGCAGGTCATAATTGTCGAATGATTGCTTTGATTTCATAACTTATTACTGTTATTCTATTGTTGATAAGTTCATCAATAGTACAAACATAACAGGACTTGTACTTCAGCAAAACATGTCATTTAAATATAATTTAATGAATGTATATCAATAGCATGATTATAACAAAATGAGATTGTCCAACAAAATTTGTTGTGGAAAAGTTATGCCTTCATAATTTAATAATAACAAAACAAGATATAAAAACAGGTTATGTAATTTCGTAGTTATTAATTTGCTATTCTCCTCTGCTCGGGATGTACATTTTCAATAGTACAATAATAACAAAACTTGGTCTATAACAAAGTATATTATTGAAATGTCATTTAGTGGATGAATCTCGATAACTTGATCATAACAAAATATGATTGCCCAACAAAACATGTTATAAAAAAGTAATACTTTGATATGTTAATAATAACAAATTATGATATAAAAACTGGCTATGTGATTCTGTTGTAATGAATTTGATATTCTCGTCTGCTCGGGTAAAGCTTTTCCAGACTGCTGATTTTTATTTCAAATCCGTCATAAACTCGCCTACTGCGATAGAAGTGATTACAGCACCTTTAGAGTTCTAGTATATTTCTATAGTTTTTCTAGACTGCTGATTTTTAATAAAAATCCCTCATAAACTCGCCTACTGTGAAACACATTGTTACATCTTGTAGACGATCCAACGCCTCAAAATCCTCAGGGCAATGTTCTCGATTCAAAGAACCCGTGAATCAATTTTCCTCCTTCATCCCTCTCGTGGAGCATGTGCCAGTGTCCTAGCTAAGAAAATCCTTAACCCCCATCCCAAACCCAGTTCTCAGCAAAGCAAGGCAAGGCAAGACAAGGCACCAGAGATACACACACAACAGGCGGCGGCGGCAGCAGAATTGCAGTTTTTGGCACATTCGCCCCAGTGGCCTTTATTACTGCACCATCCCGACCCGATCCGAGGATCTCTTGGCGAGCAAGAAAAAATAATAAATCGACCGACTGATGGTGGTGCTGGTGCCTAGTGCTGGGTGGTAGAATGGGCCACTATTTCTTCATTCGGATAAAGTCAGAATCTAGTTCACACAGAACGAACAAACGAACGGAACGAAACGAACTCTGGGAGGGTGCTTTTTCGTCTTCGGACGGTCGGTCGGTCGGGTTGTTGGTCAGGCGGCAGTTTAACCGGTTTTTCCAATTTCGAACATGGGATTTCGAAGTGGTGCAATCGCGTAGCAGCAGCTGGATGAGTCAGGATTGCAGTGAGTGAGTGTGAGTGAGGGAGCGGAAGCTGAACTGCAAAAACAAACGGGGACATCGAGTGGAACGTGTAGGGGCAGTTTGCTTCGACCCGGCTCCCGGAAGGTCGGAACTGGGGTCCGGTCCGTGTCGTGAGAGGAGTGTGGGCGGCGGTGTTTGTTCCGGAACAGGTCTGACCGGTCTCTTCCTGTTTGCAGATAATCTGTGATAAATATCTACACCACACATTTTATTCAATTGCCTTTAAAAGAAGAATCCGGCGGAAAGAGGTGCAAAAGTGCAGAATCTAAAGTGGAATTATTATGAAGCAAAGGGTCCAACTAATAACAGCAACAACGGGAGCAGAAGAAGTAGTAGCCAGAGCGAAGAAGGCAGTGTCAGTGGTGGAAGAAGAAAAAGAAACGACGGAAGCAGTGCTGAATGATAGCGGCATGGATCGAAGCAAACGAGTTCTAAACGACGCCAAAAGCAGCAGCAGCAGCAAGCATGGCCAACTTTGTTGTATGACCGTTGCTGGCGGCAGTGGAAGCGACGACACCGTCAGTGAAAGGATTATGTAACGGACGAGAAGTGCACACACAACATAAGGACGTCCGCGGAATCACACAGCAAGCCACGACAAGTTGAAATATCCAATTGTACCAATTCGAACCACGGCGCTGCTACGGCTAAAGCAACCGTATCGTACTTATATAGAGTAAATGTAAAAATACCAAAATATAATTGTACAACCGGGTCGGCTGAAGTCGACGGTCAACTCTCGCGAAACTCGTGCAAGCTTACCGAATGAAACCCGTCCAATATCGAGTGCTATGTAGTGTCACACCGTAGAACAGATTGTGGAAACAAAGTAGGCGTCGAAAAAGGAAGCAAAAATAAATAAAAACCAAAGCACACTTTGATGGTCTGAGCTCGCAACACAACACAATAAGTTTCTTTAACTAAGTGCAAAACAAAAAAGTAACCGAAAGCTTTAAAATATCAATAAATGTAATTTCAAGGTAGAGAGGCAAAACAGCAAAACAAAAAATCGGAAAATCACAATATATTGGGTAAGAGAAGTGCTTTTCCTTCGCGTTTCTTTCGTTGCTTCTCTTGCATTGCCGTCATCGTCATCATCGTGTGCCCATTGATTGGGCATTAGAAGTCCACGAGGCAGAGGTGAGCAGTTCCATCGACAATTACGATTTGTAGTGAATTTCATTTTGTTTTTTTTTTTTTTATTATTTAGCTCAAATTTTGCATACACAGTACCATTTACTCCCAAAATCGACAATTTCCATCTAAGGTATGCCATTTTGAATCTAGTCTTGGTTTTGAAAATAATCTACATAGATTTTCCAAACAAATAAAGGTAAATGCATTCTTAAGGAATGGTTTGTTCGATTGTTTTGGTGTCGTTAGCAAACTTTTAAGTAATTTATTAGGCATTTATGTAAACAACTTATGCACAGTTGGTCAAAATGAAAGCATAATTAACAAACAACGAATCTCAGCTTCTGGAGCACCGATTCACTTGAAATTTGCCTTATGAATAAATGAGACTAGGGTCTGCGACCATTTGGGCAGAGGGACCTATTTTGGGCACTTGCTGCTATAAGTCAGTCATTTTTAATTCAATTGAGTTGATTACCTACAGTATCTAGCCATGCACAACAATTTTAATCCAATGGTTAAAAATTTACTGAGTTATAGCAGCAAGTATCCAAAATATGTCTCCCTGCCCAAATTGTCCAAGACCCTACATATACTCATTTTTTTTAAGTTTTCAAAAAAATGTGAAAATTTAAAATTTGATTTTTTTTTCAAACGTTAGCATTTGAGAAATTATGACCCCCTGCAAACTTCAGCAGTCCATCAAAACACTAAACTTTTCTAAGTTAACTGTTTCCCAAAAAACGTTTGTTTTCAAAATATTTCAAGAAAATTGGTATGTTTTTCTGGTAATGGGAGTTTTGCGATATTTTGAAAAATTTTGCTTTGAAATTTTGAAGCTCCTAAAAGAAGCTCCTGGAGAATTTACAGAAGCTACTCCTGGAAGATTTTCTGACAAAAGTCCTGGAGAATTCTAAAAAAATCGGTTCACTGAGTCCGTACATTGAACTAATGAAGGATTTCTAAAATAGATCACTGTATGATTCCATGAACGAACTACTGGAGAATTTCTAGAAAGAACTCCTAGGACATTCTCAAAACAGAAATTCTGGAAAAAAATTTCAATGAACTTCTGCGGAAACTTCAGTATACCCTGAAACTCAAAAAAAAAACACGCAGTAGAAACTTCCAGAGCATTTTAAGAAACTTCGAGAGGATCCTCATAAAAAGACATGGAGAATCCCCTGCAAAGAATCATAGTAAATTCCCAAAAATGATATTCTGAAAGATTTGTTCAACAAACTTCTGATTTTTTTTAGAGAATATCCAAAAAGTATTCCATAATTTTCTGTTGAGCTGCCAGAACAAACTTAGGAAGCATTTTAAGAATGAATTGCTTTAGTAATCCTTCAAGGATTACCAGTAATTAGTCCTGGCGGACTCCCGCAAGAAAGTCCTGGAAAATTCTCAGAAAGAGCTTCTGGAGCATTCCTAGAAAGAACTTCAGGAAAATTTCCAAAAAGAAATACCAAATGATTTCATCGCAAACTTCTGTGGTTATTTTCAGATAATTTTCAAAAAAAAACTCCTGAAACTGTGATAATTTTAAAAAACTTAAAGAGCATTCCTGGAAGATCCTCAGGCGAAAGTCCTGGAGAACTCTCAGAAAAAAATCGATCGTACTTCATGAGAATTTAGAAAAAAAAAATCCTTCAGAAGATTTTTAGAAAAAAAAAACCAATTGCTTGAGAAATTTAAGAGTATTCAAAAACAAACTCCTGATGCTCCTCATGGAGCATCTCCCATAAGAAACTTTTAAAGCATTTTGGGAGCCTTTTAAGAAATAGTGGAGGAATTTATGGAGGATTCTCAAAAAGACGTCTTGAAGGATTTTCAGGAGGAACTCCTGCAAGATTCTTAAAAACAAAACTCTTGGAAAAAATCCAAAAAGAAGGGCTTCCGACTTCTACAACGACCTTTCGGGAAATTTTCAGAGAATTCCTAGCATGAACTCCGGAAACTCCAGCAATAAATGTTTCAAAAGAAACTTCCGGAGCGTTCAAGAAGTTACTCCAGGAGGATTTTCAGAAAGAAGTCCTGGAAGATTCTCAAAAAAGTCTTGGAAAATAAAATAAATTCCAAAAGATTTCTACAACGACCAACTGAGAAATTTTCAGAGAATTTGCAGTGAAACACTGCTAGAGGCCTCCCAAATGAAAGTTCTGGAGCGTTTTCCAGAATGTACTTTTGGGGGATTTTCTCCTGGACTCCAGGAGAATTTTCCGACAAAAATCTGTTCATTGAATCCGTTTATTTATTTCCAAAACAAATCACTGGAAGGTTCCCAGAACGAACTTCTTGAAAATTCCTAGAAAAAAAATCCTGAACTTCTGGAGTATTTCCAGAAGGATCTAGGAAGAACTCTCGTAAATTCTCAAAAAGAATTTCTGCAAAATTAAACAATGAATTTCTGGATAAATTTTAGAAAATTCCCAGAAAGGTCTCTTGAAACTTCAGGAGAGCTCCCAGTAGAAACTTCCGAAGCATTTCAAGAATCAATTTCTGGAGGCTTTTCAAAAGTAACGCTGGAAGAAGTCCTGGAAAATCCCCAGAAGGAACTCCGAAAAGATTCTCAGAAAAAAACTCCTGGAAAATTCTCATAAAGCAAATTCTGATTATTTTTGAGAATATTCTGAAAGTATGCCTGAGTAGGGCTTCTTGAAAAAAACTTTTGGAGCATTTTAAGCAAGAACTTCAAGACTATTTTAAGAAGTAATTTATGAATTTCAGAATTCACAGAAGGTATTCTTGAAGGATTTCTAGACGAAAGTTCCGGAAGGTTCTCAGAATAAGCTCCTAAAGAATGCCTAGAAAAAACTGTTGAAATTTTTCCAAAAAGAAGTTCTTAAGGAAAAAAACTCCTGCCCTTTTAAAGGAATCGAAGAATCTTCTTGATAATTCTCAAAAAGTAATTTTGGAAGATTTGCAACACAAACCTATGTGTAATTTTCAGAGAATCACCAGAAAGAACTCCTGAAGCTCTAGAAAGGCTCCCAGAAGGAACTTCTGGTGTATTTTCAGAAGTAGCTCCTGGAGGATTCCCAGAAGGAAATTCCGGGTAGCTTCTAAGAAACTACTCCTGAAAAATTTCCAATAATAAATTCTGAAAGAATAAACAAAGAACTTCTAATGGAATTTTGGGGAATTTCCAGAAAGAATTCTTTGAAATTCCAAACTTCTTAAGGATTTTCAGAGAATACCCAAAACAGAACTCTTGAAACTCTAGCAGGGCTCCCAAGAGGAACTTCAGGAGCATCTTCAGAATGAACTTCTGGAGGATTTTCAGAAGTAACTTCTAGAGGATTCCCAGACGTAAGCTCGAAAAAGCTTTTTAAAATTCTTCAGGATTCCTTGAAAGAACAAGAAGGTTCCCAAAAATAAAATCTGAAGGATTCCTACAACAACCTTCTGAGATATTTTCAGAAAGTTTCCAGAAATAACTCCCAAGGCTCACAGAAGGAACTTTTTAGAGGATTTCCAGAATAAACTTTTAGGATATTTCCAATCCTTGAAAGATTCCCAGGAAGAAACCCAGAATGATATCCCGAAGAATATCCTGCAGGATTTTCAAAAAGAACTCCTGAAGAATTCCCAAAGTACACCCAGAAAAAAAAAATCCTGAAAAATTCGACGAAACTCCAGGAGAAATCTCAGACTTAAAAATTGGCTCATTAAATCCGTTCATTGAACACCTGGAGGAGTTCCAGGATAAACCACTAAAAGGATCCCAGAACAGAACTTCTGAAAAATTTCAAGGATAAAAAAACTCCTAAACTTCTTGAGTATTCTTAGCAATAACTGGAAAATTCTCAAAAAGAAACTCTGAAAAATTTCAACAACGAACTTCTAAGGAAATTTTAGAAAATTTCCAAAAATAACTCCTGCTGCTCCAGAAGGGCACCCAGAAGGAGCAATTTCGGACAGAACTTCTGGAGGATTTTCAGAAATAAGTCCTGGAGGATTCCCAGAAAGAATACTTGGAGGGTTCTCAAATGAAATTCCTCAATAGGTTCTAAAAAAACTTTTGGTAAATTACTACAAAGAAATTTTGGAGGGTTTTTACAACAAACAACAATTTTCAGAGAATTTGAAAAAAAGAACTCCTGAAGGAACTTCTAGAGCATTTTCAGAGCGAACATTTTCAAAAGTAATTTGAAAAAGGAATTTTTTTTAAAGGCCTGAAGGATTCCCAGATGAAAGTACTGGAAGATTCCCAGAAAAAAAACCTTTGGAACATTTCTGGATAGAATTTTTAGAAAACTCCGAAAAATAAATTTTGAGATGTTTTACAACGAATTCCGGAGGTTTCCGAAAAATTCCGAGAAAAAAAAGTACTGAAAAAAAGTTTGGTCATGGTAAAATCAGACCTGGTTACTCAAGATTTCCAAATGTCTTCAGTATTGCGTCCAAACAGCTATATTTGGAAGATTTGGCCAAAAAAATCTAATAGAATTTCTAGACGGATAAACCCTGAACGAATAACTGAAGGATCTCAAGGGAAGCTTCTGAAGAAATCAAAGCAGGATTTTTTTAAAACAAACCTTTAGAAAGTCCTGGTAGAATTCGTAAAATAATCTCTTGAGGACGTTTTAGCACATATTCTAAACTATCCCAAGCAGCAAATTCGGAAGCAATTCCAAAAAGATTTTCCAAAAGAGTTTTTGGTGAAATTTCTGAGGAAATCTCAAAGGGAATTCCTGGATGAATTTTTAAATAAACCAATTGAAGGTTTTGAAAAATAATGGCTGTTGGAGTTTGGCATGGAAATGCTGGATAATATTCCTGAAAGAATTTCTAGAAAAATTTTTGAGGACTCCCTGGAGGAATTTCTGAAGCAATTCTTGGGGGAATTTCTGAATATTTTCCAAAAGAATTCAATGGCAAATTTCTAAATCTCTAATGAAACTTTTCAAGGAATCCCTGGAGAAATCCTCGAAGAAAATATCCAAATGATTCATTATGTTTTTTTTTAAATACTACATAAAACAATTCCTGGAGGAATCCTTCGAGAAATGTCCTCAGTAATCCCTGATTGCTTTTCCGAAGGATTATCTAAAAACCCCAGGGAAGAATTTCTGAAAGATTTGGAGAAATTTCTGAATATCTTGGAGAAATTACTGAAGCAACTGTAGGAGTACCAGATAAAAAAAAATGTGGAAATGTGCAGAAATTCATGGAGAGATTTCTGATGGAATCCATGTATGAAGTTTTCAGATGATCGGTGGAGTGATCGGTTAGTAGTGATACATTGAAAAATTTCTAAAGGAAATTCTTAACAATTTGTTTACGGCAATTTCAGAAGAATCTCTAGAAGAACTTCCGAAGAAATCTCTGAAAAACACTAAAAAAATCAGGGAGAGTTTGTAACGAAATTCTTGGAAAGTTTTATGAAGGACATTTCTAAGGAATCCCTGGAGATTTTTTTTAATTTCGTGACAGAATAATTGGTGGAAATTTTGGAAAATTCTTAAAAAATAGAACTGTAAGAAAATCTAACTATTTAAGAAATATGTTAAGAAACATCCAAAGTTCTTTTTTTGAAAAAATCCCAGCATCAATTTCTAAAATAAAACCCTGTGAAATGTCCAATGGCACCCCTTGAATATTTCTTCGCTTTTGAGGGACTTTGATGGCACCCCATGAAAGTTATGTGAATGTGTGGTTGTGTCAGTAGTGTGAACTCCTGGAACATTTATAGACAGAACTTTTGGAAAATTCTCAAAACAGAAATTCTGAAACGTTCCTACAACAAACTTCTGGTGGAATTTCAGAGGATTTCCAGATAAAATTCATGACATTTCCACATTAATGACACTCTAGGAGGGCACTCTCAAAAGGAGCTTGTATAACATTTTCAGAAAGAGCTTCTGAAGGGTTTTAAAAAATTACTCTTGGTAGATTCTCAGAACGAAATCTTCAAAAATATCAAGAAAAAAGTTCGGAGAGATTCCCAGAAGTCCATAAGAAAACCCTGGAAGTGAGAATTTCTTAAGAAACCGTTGGAGGAATTTTAGAATTATTGTTGAAAAGATTTTTCGAAGAAACCCTTGCAGATATTTCCAAGATTCTCTGAAGGAATCTTAAGAACATTTTCTGAAAGCATCCCTTAAGGATTTTTTCTAGGAACCCACGAAAGAATTTCTAAAAGAATTCTTGGAAAAATTTATGAAAGAATACTTTTGGAATTCCTGGATTTCTCAAAGAATTCTTGGAAAAAAATTCTGAAAAATCTGCTGGAGGAAAATTTTGAAATAATCCTTGAAGGATTTTAGAAAATATTCTTCGCAAAATTTCTGGATAAATTCGTGGAAAATTTTCTGAAAGAATCCCTAACGGAATGCATGAAGCACTTTCGCCAGGAATTCAAAGAAAATTCTTCTAAACAATTCTTTGGAATAATTTATGGCGATGTCCCTAGAGAAATTCCTGGCAGAATTTATAAAGGAAACTATGCAGACTTTCCGTACTGAACGGATTTTCCTAACCTTGAGTTAGCTGCACGGTCTCTCACCTCTGCCAGCATCACGCTGATGTTGCGTGCCAAAAGCGAGCTTTCTTCAACGTGTTGTATAAAATATAGGAATCACTGGATAATTTATGAAGAAAAATATGAAAATATCTGAAGAAATTTAGATTTTTTGATGGAATCGTTGGAAGAATTACTAATGAAGCCGATAGAAGATTTTCTAACAGAAACATCCTAGGAGAAATTTCTGAATGAATCTCTAGAAGAATGTCTTACTGCGAAACTGCGAATAAATTTCTTAAGAAATTTTTTTGAAAGAATTATTGAAAAAAAATTCTAAACGAATCCAAGCATAATTTCGGAAGCCATTCCAGGACGATTTTCCAAAAGAGTTCTTAGTGAAACTGCTGGAGAAATCTCTAAGGGAATTTCTGTAGGAATTTCCATAAAAGGCGTTGAAAAATAATTGCTGACGGAATTTGGCAAGGAATTCCTTGGAAAAAATCCTGAAAGAATCTCTAGAAAAATTTCTGATTATCTGTCTAGAGGAATTTCTGGAACAATTCATGAGCGAATTGCTGAAGATTACCCAAATGAATTAATTGGAAATTGTCTGAAAGAATCCTAAGTGAAATTTCTGAAGGAATCCATGGAGAAATCCTTGGAGAAAATTTCCAAATAAATCAATGGAAATTTTCTTTGGAAGTAATTTCTGGATGCAATTACGAAAGATTTTCTAGAAGATTTTCTGAAAAACCCCAGGAAGTATTTCTGAAGGATTTTCTGAAGAACCTGGAACAACCTGGAAGAATTACTGGAGAAATTGCTCGAATTCCAGATATAATTCTTCGAAAAAAAAAATGCAAAAATTCATGGAGGGATAGATTTTTTAGGAGAATCCATGGAGACATTTTTGGAAGAATCCGTTGAAGCTTTTCTAAAAAGAGTTCCTGACGGATTTTATATGATAATTTTAGAAGAAATCCATGGAAGATTTTTAAAGGGAATTATTAGAGATATTTGTAGAATCCTTGGAAAATCCGTAAAAAATTGTGAAAAAAAAATCCGGGAGAATTTGTTAATAAATTCCTAGATGATTTTCTAAATAAAACATTAAAGGACATTTTTAGGGAATCTGTGGGGATTTTGTTTTTATATCTTAGAAAAAAATACTTGGTGGAAATTTTGGAAGATTTTCAGGAAAAAAACGGAAGAAATACTAATCGAATCTTTAAAGAAATTTCGTAAGAAATATAAATATCTAAAATAAATACTTGTTATATGCTCAGTATTCCTATTCTTTTGAGGGATTTTGATGGCATCCCAGGAAAATGTCCCAGTCACAGAGATTCCTTCGTACGTATTAAGGCGCACTTTGGCGCCATGAGCCTTATATTTAGGAGGAGAAACCACTTTTTGTACATGTTTGGAGGACAAAAAATATAATATTCATATGGGATTTTTTTTTTTTTGCAGCAACTTGGAGACTGCACTGCTCCAGAAGCTCCTGTGTGAAGCATTTTTGTAGCACTATCAGAATAAACTTCTAAAGAATTTTCAGAATAACTCCAGGAGCATTCTCAGAGAGAACTACTGAAATTCTGAAAAAAATCTACGAACTTCTGGGGAAATTCTAGAAAATTCCCAGAAATAATTCATGACACTCAATGAGCGCTTCAAGAAGGAGCTTCTGACGCATTTTCAGAATAACTTTCTGGGGCATTTTGAGAAGGTACTTCTGGAGGATTTTCAGAAAGAAGTTCTGGACAGAAAGATTCCCAGAAGAAAGTTCTTGAATATTTTCAGAAACAAATCCAAGAGGACTTCCAAATTGAACTCCTGATAGATTCCCACAAAAAAATCTTGGAGGACTTCCAGACGAAAATCCTGACATATTCTAAGTCACACCTCCTGGAGGATTCCCTTAAGGAATTCTTGGAGGATAATCAGTAGGAAATCATAGAAAATTTTTAAAAACGGGTACCTACTAGGCAATCTAGAGAATCTACTAGAAATCCCAGAAAAACTCTTGGAGTTATCTAAAGAAGAACTTCTGTGGAAGACTCAGAAGGAACTCTTGGAGGAATCTTGGAAAGAATGTCAAGAAGATATCATGGAAGATTTCTCATAAGACCTGATGTAGAAAACTCCAGTGAAACTTTTCAAAGAATTCCAGAAGGTGTATATAACTTCAGGAATTCTTGTAGGAGATTTTTTCAAAAATTCCTGCTGTGAATTCCTCAAGGAATTCTTAAAGTGTCTTCATGAATACGTTCAGATTTTTCGAGAACGTCCTTCAGAGATTCAATCATGGATTACTACATGAGATAAGTCAAGAATTCTCCCGGAATTTTTGTAATTTATACAGAATTCGATATGTTAATTTCTACAAAAACTCAGGATGGATTCCGAGAAGAAACCCCTCTAGGATTTCTTGCATAAACTGCTGGATGATTTCTAAAATAAATCAAAGTTCCCTGAAGGAACTTCTTGAAAATTCCTTTAAAAAACCAACACCTGGAAGATTTCCATTAGGAACTCCTAAAAAAACTTCCGAAGGAATTCCAAAAGAAATTAAGGAAGATTCATAGATTTTTTTTTAAATTACCTAAAAATAAATTCTGAAAGATTTCCTCAATGAATTTCTAAGATATTTTAAGAGAATTCCCAAAAAAAAAGAACAATGGTAGCCCTGACAGGGGTTCCCAGAAAGATATTTGGAGCTCCTTCAGAATAACCTTCTGCTGGATTTTCAGAAGGATCACCTGGAGCATTCCCAGACGAGAGTCCTGAAGGATTCAGACGAAGAAAAACCGGTTCATTGAATCCGTTCCTGAAGGGTTCAATTACTTATTAATTTCTAGAATGAACTTCTGAAGAATTCCTAGAAAAAAGGAGGTTTCCAAGGAATAACTCTAAGAAATATTCTAGAAAGAAATTTAAAAAAAAATTGCGGAAATTTCAGAGAATTCTCAGAAAGTACAGGAGATGGCCAAAATGTTTGGGATAGGCAACTTGTTTTTCTCCCACAAAAAATCAACATGCTGTAACTTTTCATAGAGTGCATAAAAAATTCTCAAATATTGACTGTTTGTCAACCTATTATATGTGAGTCGTTAGTACAAATTTGAGCTCGATTGGTTAATATTTCATGAAGCTAGAACCGTTTACGTAAATCATTATTTTTCAGACAGCTTATGTTTGAACTTTTATATCTCAGAAACCAGTAAACCGAAATAAATTAAATTTTGAACGTTTATCAGCAATATAATATTATTAATGCTTCACAAGTTATTAAAACATAGGTACTTTTTGAACATTTAAAAAAGTTATCATGGATTGACGCTTTTTGTTTTTTTTTTTTTCGAAAAAATGACATTTTTTACATCCATGACACTAAATTTTAGTTTTGATATCCAAAGATATTCTACTTCTGTCCTCAAGATATTTCTATTTAGATAAATTTGAGCCTGTTTTGATTGAAGGAAGAACACATTTAGTAATTTTGTGTAGTATTGTATATTTGACTTATTTTCCTCTATATAGGTGAAAATGTCAAACCGGTGTAACTTTATTCGTCGTAAGAAAATATTACATTTTATAATGTTGCATCAAGTATCAAAATATTGTTGATAAGCGTTCAAAATTTCATTCGATTTGGTGTACTGGTTTCGGAGATATGAAAGTTCAAAAATTGGTTGTCTAAAAAATAGTGTTTTACGACAACGGTTCTAGTTTTGCGGAAGATAAACCAATCACGCCTAAATTTGTACCAATTATGCATACATGATAGGTTGACAAACAGTCAAAATTTGAGAATTTTTGATGCACTCTATGAAAAGTTACAGCATGCTGAACTTTTTTGTGAGAGAAAAAAAAGTTGCGTATCCCAAACATTTTGGCCACCCCCTGTACTTCTCATACTCCATGAGGTTTTATTCCCAGAGCATTTTTTGGAGAATAGCAGGGGTCAGCAACTCTTCTATAAATCCAAACAAAAACGTCTCATAGAAGTTCAAGAAATCGTAACGTAATCGCACAAGATTACCAAAGGTAATCCCAGGAATATTCTTGGTTCAATACCTGAAGAAACCCCAACACTAGTTGGAGGAAGTTTTAATAATTATCATCAGAATTTTTAAAGATAGGTAAGAAGAAATTTTTAAAAGAATAACTGAACGTATTCCTGTAAGAAATTACATAAAAAAACAGGAAATAATTTGAAGAAATTTTCTAAGAAATGCCAAAGTTATAAACAAAAACTGGTAAAGTTATAAGCAATCCATAAAAAATGAAAAAAATAAATAAAATTAAACGATTCATTGATAATATTTCAGTATTCCATAGTATACCAGAAACTCCTAAATCAGTCATTCGAATCCATAAAAAATGCCAGAGTCCCATTTTTCGAAAAACTTATCAACAGGAAATTCCAGATTTTTTTAGTTGTTAAATGATCCATAAAATTGAGGAAATTACCCATAAAACTATAATTGAAACTTCACGAATGAGTCGGACCCTGGCTCATTTCCTAAATGTTATGAGAAATTTTAAAAATGTATCTCAGCATTTAGCAAAAGTTTGTCCATTATTTCTTCATTTAGACCAGCTGTGCATTAGTTGTCCACTACAACACAAAAAATAATCAAAAAAAAAAAAATGTATCAAGAAAAACGAATCAAAGTTTTGTATCATGGAGAACTCAATCAAACAAATCAGGTAATGTTTTTCGAAACATTTTTGCTTTGACTATTTTCAAATGAAAGGTTAAGGTAAACCGGCAAACCGTTGCTGCAAACTGTCTGTTTTAAGTATGAAAAATGTTTATGCAAAATTAAAGCTAAACCATCAGAAAAAATATCGACTTTCGAACTGTAATGGAATTGCTCGGGTGCAAAGTAAGCAAGCACCCCGTCTTCTTCTCCTTTTCCGTAGTAACCACCAGTCAGCACGCCGGCAGTCACGTCAACTAAAAACGGAAGAAACGGCATAAAATCAGTGGAAAAATCGAACCGTGCTCAGTTTGAGTTGTTCTGTCACTACCCGGGTTGAGTTCTACCACCCTCCAACCACTTCTTCTGAACCAATCTCAACACCGCCAAGCCAGCTTGATTGAAAATCGCCAACATATTTAGGCTCAATGTATCTGTGAGTGTGTGTGCGTGTTTGGGAGTGCTTTTTCGACGAACCTCCACGGGCGTATCGGAAAAGGCACAGTCTGACTAATCACCTCCGGTTTGGAGCGATCCAACCATCATCGGCCAAACGAAAAAAAAAATCCAATCAACCAACCAAAGGCAAACATAAACACTCGTCGTATTCGTACGTGGCGTGGCATGCAATCAAAAGTGACTACCGTCGTCGGTGGTGTCGTGTCTGGGGGTGAGCGGGAGCAATAGTTCACTGTGAGTGTTTTTTTTTTGCAGCGATATGTGTGAAGAAACAATAACCATCACAGCAGACGATGACCATCGCCGCCGCCGTCATCATCGTCGTCCCAACTGCTGCTGACCATCACCACAGCAAAGCACGCCTACTACGACGACGTGCTGCTGGTGGCAAAAACTGAACACCCGCGTGCTGTTGCGTTGTGCAGGGACACACCAACCAATATCAGTAAAAACAAATATAAAACAAACGAAAAAACAGATCACACAGTAGGCCAACAGTAGTAGCAGTCAGTAACCAAGAGGAGGGGGGGATGCCAAGATGGCAGCCGTTGCGGGCCTTTACGGATTGGGCGATGATTCGCGTCATCAGCGCCAGCGACGACAGCAGGCCCAGCAGGCGAACCAGGACAAAACCGACAAAACCCCGGACGGATTGAGCGAACCGTAAGCATACCTACTTCTACTTTTTTTTCCTCTCTCTCGATTTCATTCTGTTCTGTTCTATTATATGACACATTGATTCAATCATAGTAGCCAGCGGCACGCAATGAACACTGATAGGAAAACGTAATGCCCATATAGAAATAATAAGAAATCTCAATTTGATTCCGGCTTTGAAGGGCCGCCAGCCGGGTGCGGGTGGGACTTTTCTAGCAATTGGGGATGGCACATTCAAACGGAACGCACGATTCACTTGTGAATGAGAATGCATAGTGAGGAAAATGAAAAAAATTAAGTCGTATTACCAACGCCAACAAAGATTACAAAACTGTTTTCCGACCTACTGGATACCTCATAGTCAAAAAGGTCCTGAAAATCTTTGTCAAACACCGCAAAGCGATCCGATGTTTGCAAACAAGTTATATTCTACAACAAGGGGCCTGCAACTCTAAACCTTCGCTAGTAATCGAAAATACTACAAAATACTACAGAATAATACGGAAAAAATTCATCGAAGCAGTCCGATTGCTTTGATCAGCAAGTAGAATTATGACAAAATGTCACTGGTTACCTAGAACAAAATAATAAGTGCTGATGCAGGATTGCAACGTTTATGCATTTGGAGATCATTGCAATTGCGTTTTTAATGTAGGTGTATTCTTGGCGAGAATCAAATAAGCAATCAATTGATTACATGCTACTTTATTTTTATTGAGAGCTGTTATACAAGGTAACATTTCTTTGGTCAAAGAAAGTACTAAATTCATTCCAAAAATACGATGCACGTCTTTCAAAGGGCCGGATGCAAACTATTCTGCAAGAAAGTACAAAATCCACCCACAAAGTACGGTATACTTTGGTTGTTTTACTAGCTTCACTTTTGGAGCGTTGGAGTGGAGTACTCTGGATGGTTGGATATGGTAATGGCGATATCTGCATGTTTACTTCCTGGTTATAGTTGGCTTTGCGCGTCGGTGTCGAGATCATATGGTAGCCTTTTTGAGGCTGCAGAACCATCACTACGAGTAACATCCTAGGATGTATTTAACTTTCAAAGAAACATCTGATTATTTCGTTTTTGTTTCGCTCTGAGCGTCAGACAGAATGTTTCCTCCTCTTTCAGCAAACACTTAACATATTTGATTTGTTCTGAAAAGAATAAGTCACACTTCAAAAAAGTATTTCAATTGAAAATATTTCGAAACTTACCTACAATTCACAAACACACTGAAGAAAACGGAGTGTAGTGACAAGTGCGTAACTTCTGTAAACAGCATCTTTCATTTATTTGCCGCCAAGGTTGCTACGATACAAAAAATACAACGAAATACTAAACAAATACTAGTGGTAAATATCATGAAAAGTTTAGAGTTGCAGGCCCCTTGTTCTACAATGTGTTTTATTTTTGACGTGTAAAAGAAGACAATAATAAAATCATGCTGTTTTGGCAACCAGTATCTACTTTGTAACTTTTTTCATACACATCGGATCACTTCGTGGCCTTTGACAAAGTGTTCCGGCACACCCAAGGCTATACTTATACATCGTCATCGGTTACATGGTTCAGGAAAAATCAGTCTCTCACCAGAAAAATCCATCAAGTGTGTTTCACATAATAAATCACAAACCAAGTGTAACGTGATGCGGAAAACGTAGGTAGGTAAAACGACCGGGCTTGAATTTTGCACTGTTCTTTCTAGAACCTCAAATTGATGCTAGGGTATGAGCACCCTTTCAGCCCCCATATTCATCCTATTCCATGATGCTAGGGTATGAGCACCCTTTCAGCCCCCATATTCATCCTATTCCAAAAACAGACGGTTTAAGCACCAGTTGTTTCCGTCATTTTGTTATCATGCATGCTCAATCCAAACAAAAAAAAAGAAAGAAAAAATGGAAGTACTATGCTGAAGAAGGGTTCCGTTCCCGTGTATAAAAAGCTTTGATCTGATCGAATGCGCTTGAATGTTTCATTTTTAAATTAAACGGATGTCGCACTTAGATATATGCCCCTATGTTTATCCTGCCCGAGTAGAGGTGAATGTCACACTAAAAACAAAACAATAACAAGACATGTCTATATATGCCTTTTGTTTCCTAATGAGTATATGATTCAAACATAGCTAGAGTAAATACTGAATTTTTGACGTTTGGTGGATTGGGGAAACATTGTTGATCTCTGATAAGTTAAATAAAGTTCAATGAAGTTATTTTGAACAAAATTATGACAAAAATTTTAAATTTGATTATTCTAATAAAAATATTTTACATGGAATTCCTTTCTATCGGGAAAACTTCTAGTTTGTTACTGAAATAAACAACTCTATTTTCCCTATCTTTTGACAAGACATTAACTAATTGTGCTATTAATGATATATTGCAATTCACTCCTTCTTTGTGTTCTTGATTTGCCACTGTAATGTCAAAATTTACATGCCTTAGTTATTTCATTTCACTGACATTATTATTTTTGCTTATTCCAAACAAACAAGTGGTAAATTTTCCATTTAGTAATTCTAATTTAATGGTAAACTTGCCATTGCTTTGCAATTTTTTTCTACTTGAGTAAGTATCGTAAATCGGAATCAATTTCATCATCTAGTCTAGTCTTGTCTAGTCTAGTCTACACATACACAGCCATTCATTGAAAGAATCCTGGAAAACGATAGAATCGACTACTTCTATCATTTTTCTTGTCATTATCAATGCTTGCAGCACATCGGAGATGTAGTACAAGAATTGAAGTGGCCAGGCCTACTGTGCAGCGTCTTGATGTGGATATTTATGTCACAATAAAGCTATAGAACGGGGACATCTCGTACCTACCGCTCAGCATAGTATGTAGTATGAATGTTATTTGAATTGGTTGAGAGTGACTTTGTTAAGAAAATTAATATCACTCCGTCGGTGCTCTTCTTCCTGGGATTGGACATAGGAATTTCAGCCTCATGTCCAAGCTCGAAAGCCTAGGCTTAAGCGTCATTACTCGCTCTCTGAAACGAGAAAAAGTATGATGACCCACTCCCCAATTATGGTACAGAATGAAATATGCCACATAATGGGAAACAGAAAAGTAATACAGTAATCACTACAGAAAATTTGCAAAAAGGTTAAAACACTACAATGAATTTAAAAAAAAACTAAAAAAAACAACAACAACAATCGTGGGCATCACCACGGTCGAGCAACACATTGCATCTGGGTACAACCAGCGAGGCGTATCCACCACCTGTTGTCACATGTTTTGATCCACTATCAATATGTTTCACAATTATGTTACTCAAAACAAATCAAAGCAATTAAATTAGAAAGATCTCAAAAGGTGTTGCAGCGGCTTGATTTGCACTTCTGACTTCCAGCATTCCATCGGCAACACCATGGCAAGCCGGAATAAACTTGGACCTTTGACCTTCCATTGTTTCTTTTGCGTTGCAGCAGCTTCTCCACAAAGGGTAATAACTTTCTCCTTAGCACAACAATTGAGTATATTTTCATTCGAAGCGATATTCATTAACCAATGAATCCTACTGCCAGCCGAAAATATCAACACAAAAGCGAAAAATAATTTACGTATTGAATGCAACAGTAAGGTCCTTGCGTCCTCAGCTGAACAAAATAAAATAGTGTTTCACTTCCAGGGTATTCAGAGCCTTAACCGAAACGAAATTTTGCTGTGTAAAAGTACAAAATTCACGAGAACGAAAAAAAACCGTGACAGATAAATTTTGATTTACGTCCGCGCGCACTGCCTACTGCGATCCAATTCGTAAATCGGAATCAATTTGATCATCGGGTCGAAATTGACCAGACATTTTTCTATTAGAAAAAGCATAATTCGAATAGTTTTCGTACAAATATTGTTTAGTAGACGATTTCAACAGCACGATGCGTGTACGAGAATTATTTAAAGTACGCTCAACGTAATGAAAAAAGGCCTGATCAATTTCGACCCGGAGATGAAATTGATCCCGATTGACGGTACTTTAATTTAGGTACGGATTGTTTCCGTTTTTTTGCCATTACGGTGCTCCCTCCCTATATAACAAGAATCGAATCAAACTGCGTCTAACATCATCATTTTGAAAAGTTTTAAAATGGGAGTACTATGATTATCGTTCCTCTACAGAATATAGACAAAATAATCGTGACAGGCAGAATTTTCGCTTTTGAAAAACTGCTCGACTAGCTGTAACTTTTCGTTAAGGTTGAAGGATTCGTCTTTGATATAATCGTCATCAAAAGCAGTTTTCCCGTTAAAAACTATAAACTTCGCTTCGAAAATGTATTCACTGTATTCCATTCTCCACCCACAAACCAGTGAATACGTTTTCAAGGCGGCGATGTTTTCAGTTTTGAACGAGAAAACTGCTTTTGAATTCTCAATGATGACGATTACATCTATGACGAATCCTTCAACCTTAAGTGCATAAAAAATCTGAAATTTTCAGTGTAAGTTGATCAACTAGTTGACTCTATTAATGGTTCAAATTTGGAGAAGATCGGATTGGAAAGAATCTAGTAAAAGATATAACTATCCGATAGCCAACTTTGAACTGCCATAACTTCAGATTTCTCCAGTTAGCCTAGTGGTTAAGGCTATGGATCGCCAATCCGGAGACGGCGGGTTCGATTCCCGTTCCAGTCGGGAAAATTTTCTCAACTCACTGTTCATAGTGTACCAATGTACTTGCCTCACAATATATAAATCATGCAATGACAGGCAAAGAAATCCCTTCAATTAATAACTGTGGAAGTACTCAAAGAACACTAAGTTGAAGAGAGGCCAGCCAAGTCCCAGTGGGGACGTAGAGCCCAAAAAAAAGAAGAAGAACTTCAGATTTGATGAACTGAATGCGATGGAATATTGAGCGTTTACGACTACATCCGAGTATTGTTTTGCACGGGTCGGTTTATCTGCTGTAACTCAGTTCATTTTGATGCAATTTACCTGGAAGTTTATACACAATTAGACACAGTTATTCAGTATTATCCATGTACGAAAAATTGAGTCATTAGGTTCAAAATTGACTGAGTTACAGCAAAAATAAACCCGACCTGTGGAGAAAAAGTATCGAGTGTAGTATAATAAACTTTGGAAAAGTTTTCGCCAATGATACAAAAGACATTTCATCAGTGGTTCCTCTCTGGATTTCTTCAGAGATCCCCCAGAGATTTCTCCCAAGATTCTGATATAGCTTTATTTTGGCATTTTTTCCCGGATTCTTTCAGCGATTTCCTCCAGTTTTTCTTTAAGTATTTCTCCTACAATTCTTTTAGGGATTACCCCAGGATTGTGTCAAGGAGACCTTCCGGTTTCTGTCATTGACACCCAAGATTTCTCTCGAGATTCTTCCACATAAATATTATTCCCAGTAGTGTAACGAAAATTGCTCCAAGGTTCATTCAGGGATTCATTCAAGCATTTTTCCGAGATTCCTTTAAGGACTGTTTCCTGAATTCCTTCCATAGACTTCTTCCAGGACATATTCTGGCATGATTTCAGGTATGCTTTATAAAAACTAATTTAAGGATACCTATGGGGATTCATTATGGATCTTTTCAGTATTGCTTCGGGATTCCTCTCCAGATTCTTTAAATTATTCCATCAGCGATCTTTTCAGGGAATCTCTTAGAGATTCTTCCTCGAATACCTGCCAAGATTCTAAATGGGTCTCTTCCGGGATTCCTCCAGGGATTTTCCCCTGGATTCCTGTATTAATGTTTCTGGCGATTCTTCCAGAGATTTCTCTGGCGATTCTTCTTTCAGGAACAGCTCCTGAGATTGTTTCAGGGAATCCCTCTGAGATATTTTGAAGGATTTTTTGATGAATACTTTTGGGTTTCCATCATGGATTTATCTTGGCATTCCTTCCAGGATTGTTCTATGGATTCCTTTCTTAGGTGATCGACTGTATGTTGGATGTCTTCAAGAGTTTCTTGGCGACTGCTCTTGAGATTCTCTCAGGGATCACTCAAGCATAATTTCTGCTTCGATTGCTCCTAAATTCTTCCCAGAATTTCTAAATTTTCTAAAATTTGAGGATTTGACAAGTAGAACACCTTGCGCGTCAACGAGTTAGTTGAGGAGATAACGGGAGCGAACTCTGGAAATATTTTTTCTGTAAAAGTATCTTTTCCCATAGATAAGGAACTGCTTGTGTTCAATTACAGTTTCACCGATTGCGCTGCAATTTTTTATGTTCTATACGGGACTTTAATGGAACCCGAAAAGAAGACTTCCGCGAGTAATTAGCTTACATCGACGGAAAGATCATGAGTACGTACAGTGTACACCCCCGATCAAAAGTTTGGGGTTAGCCCCCTCAAAAACATGTAATTTTTTAGGCCCATATCTCCGCCATATTGCGTGCGATTTCAAAACCCAAGGTCTCATTCAAACGATAATTAGTCAAAGAAACTTTGGACATGGTTTAGGAGGTACTTTTTTACCGTTGGAAATTGAGTCGACCAAATTTTAGGATGCGAGCAGTTATATAACTAAATTTCTATTAGCTGGGTAACTCTCGCTGAGACCGTCCCACTATTTACACCATGTCTTCAAACATGTTTAAGGTGATGATTTTCTAAAAGTCCTCCCTAAAAAAGTAAGGAAAATGCATTTGGTTAATCAAATTGGTGGACCCCCCGTTAGTTTTTTTTTTTTTATTCCTGTTCGGGTTTGTCACTGCGACCAGTTTTTAGATCTATTGTGACCCCCCGTTAGTTAGAGCCACAAGCATTTTGGTGAACCCCTCGATTTTGGTCAATTGTTGGCTCATTTAAACCGTTATAACTCGAAAGTTTCGCCAGAAACCACTTAAAAACTATAGGTTGTTGGAAAGAGAAAAGATAGAGGTACTCTTTGCAGTTATAAAAAGTTTGGTCGGCCATATTGATTCCGGCCGCCATCTTGAATTTATCTCCCAAAACATTTTTTTCACCATGTTGGCAACCACCGATTTTCAAATTTCTTGCGTCAATCGAAAGCTGGGACATTTTTACACAACATATCGAAAATTTAGAGATGTATCCTTTTCCTTTCAAAAGTTATCTGCACTTTTGTAAATCATGACACGTTTTCTCCATACATTTCCATGCGCACCGGCAATGACACGCAACAGCATCAAAGTTGGCGCCTGCTTGTATACACAAACGCACCTGCAGCAAAATTAGAGCAAATCGGAAGTTTGTTCTCATTTTTAACTGTTTCTCAACGATGCGGGCATTGCTTTTTAAAATTTTTTGGTGTTTTGAAAAGCTGAAACTTTCAACTTTTCATTAGTGGATTCAGATTTAGAATAAATGTTCGTAAACACTGTGAAATAACGCTGCATTTATGTAAACAATCGGCACCTGACCCAGTGCGCAAAAGTGGCATGATTCACAAAAGTGCAGATAACTTTCGATAGGAAAAAGATACATCTCTAAATTTTTGATATGTTGTGTAAAAATGTCCCCGCTTTCGATTGACGCAAAAATTTTGAAAATCGGTGGTTGCCAACATGGTGCAAAAACAGTTTTGGTATAAAAATTCAAGATGGCGGCCAAAATCATTATGGCCGACCCAACTTTTTATAACTGTAAATAGTAGCCCTACCTTCTCTCTTTTCAACTACCTATAGTTTTTAGGTGGTTTCTGGCGAAACTGTCGAGTTTTAACGGTTTATATGAACCAACAATTGAAAAAAATCGAGGGGTCCGCCAAAATGCTTGTGGCTCTAACTAACGGGGGGTCCACCAATTTGATTAACCAAATGCATTTTCCTTACTTTTTTGGGGAGGACTTTCAGAAAATCGCCACCTTAAACATTTTTAAAGACATGGTGTAAATAGTGGGACGGTCTCAGCGAGAGTTACCCAGCTTCCAACTGCTTTCTACCGAACTTAGCTAAATAATCTAAAAAAATAGTTATTTAAAAAAATAACTCTTGATGTCATCGACCAAAAGTTTGGAGTCACTTTTCAAAATGATGGATTGGCCGAAAGTTTGGGGTTATTTTAGTAAAACATGAAAATGTTATTTGATATCTTGCATTAAAGATGACAAAGATATTTTCCATTCAATTTTTATTCTTCTTGGCTTATGGCTCATTTTTTAAACATAATGAATGATACTTACTGCATACCCGAGTAGAAGGGAATACCTTTCAAATACCATGCTGACAACAACCTGTGATCTAATATCTAAAATTGGGTTCTACCCCGTTAGGCCGAATGCCGTTAGGCCGAAAGGGTCGTTAGGCCGAAATGATCGTTAGGCCGAATATGCCATTAGGCCGGATGGGTCGGGTCATTAGGCCGAACTGGTCACTAGACCAAATGGGTGTTAAGGTTTGCTTAGGCAACTGGATGACTTGTTAGAATCCCAAAATGGCTGCCACAATGGCCGACTTTGGCACCGACTCACAATTTTGAGCGCACAAATCTTTTCGTAAACAAAATCAGTGCATCTGAGATTCTAATTTTAATCTTATTACAAGTGAGCAAAAACAGAATAACCAAATGCTCTGTTATTTGAAGCTTGCTTCTTGAGATTTGTGCGTCTGAAGTTCTGATGCACTGTTGAAGCGGGATTTCAAGACGATTGTCCTTAATGTTTCAGGGAAACGGTCTTCGACCTTGAAATTGGCTTTGAATGGTTAATTGAATAAACACACTAACAACAAATTCAGAGTTTCAGAACGAACATGATTAACAAGATTAAGTGCAACTGAATCGAGTTCTCTAAAACTTAGAAAGAACAGCCTATGTTTAAAAGAAGGAAAAATCTTCGATGAAAAAGTTGTTAGCCGTTATGCTTATAGTGAGTATAAAAGTAAAATTACGAAAAAACACCCTATGTTCGGAAGAAGGGAAAACTCTGTTGAGGACTGTAGTCCTCATAATGAGCAAAACATTTAAACTAGAAAGAGCAGCAGTAGACTACCGCCGTGGAACAGAACAGTTAAACTAGAAAGAGTTTAGAAGAAGTAAAATTTCAGATGAAAAAGTTGATAGCTACGTATCATAGCTTATTATGAGTAAAACAGCCTATGTCCAGAAGAAGAAAGAACTCTGATGAAAAAGTTAATGGCTGCAATCTTTATAATGAAAAAGAACAGCCTATTTTCAAAAGAAGGAAATATTTCCGATGAAAAATTTAATATCTGTTATGTTTATAGTGAGTATAACTGTTTGGCTAGAAGAAAAGCCTATGTACAGAAGAAGGAAAAACACTTATGCAAAAATAAATGGATGTAATACTTATGATGAGTAGAATAGATAAACTAGAAAGAACAGCCTATTTCAAAAGAGGGGAAAATCTCTGATGCAAAAATTAATTGCTGTAATGCTCATAGTGAGTAGAACACTAAAACTAGAGAGAACAGCCTATGTTTAGAAGAAGAAAAAATCTCCGATGAAGGATTTAAAAGCTGTAATGCTTATAGTGAGTACAACTGTTAGACTAGAAGAAAACCTATGTACAGAAGAAGGAAATACTCTTATGAAAAAGTTTATGGCTGAAATACTTATACTGAGTAGAAAGTTAAACTTGAAAGAACAGCCTATTTTCAAATGAAGGAAAAATCTCCGATGAAAAATTAAATTGCTGTAATGCTCATAGTGAGCAGTACATTAAAACTACAAAGAACAGCCTATGTTTAAAAGAAGGAATAATCCCCGATGATAAATTTAATAGCTGAAATGCTATATTTATTCTTAACCACTTATGCTTACAACTTTTTTGTCCACTAGGGCACTACGTAAGCGATTCCAATTGGCAGCTGAAGTTAAACTTTGTACAGCGCCCGTTCATCATAACTCTTTGTTTCTGGCTAAAAATAAGCTTTTTCAAGATGCTGTATTTTTTCTACTTCGCCTCCCAAATTGATTTCCCCTACAGTTCCTCTATGACGTCGACTTTTCTCATGTTTATTTCGTTTTGTGCAATATAAAACGATAAAATCAGTAGACACATATAATGACAACCCATTCGGCCTAACGACCCTAACGACCCTTTCGGCCTAACGACTCTTTCGGCCTAACGACTCTTTCGGCCTAACGACCCTTTCGGCCTAACGACCGTTTCGGCCTAACGGCATTCGGCCTACAGCTTTCGGCCTAACGGCCTGCTCCCCTAAAATTGTTATTATTATATTATTCTACAAAATGTTATGAGAACAACGCTATAAAAATTGGCAGTATGTGAGCAGAGTTTGGTATTTGTGTGGTATTTGTTGATTTAGCAGTGAAATAACAGAAGAACATATTTTGGTATTGTATCACAGTGTTATCGAACAAATGCACGATTTAATAACAAAACATGTTATTACTTTGTTATTCAATACCTTTTTGATAACAAATACAGCACCTAAAATTTTAGGTATTCATTTATTATTGAAATAACAAAACTTGTTATTTTCTAGGTGTTATTGATACAAAATCATGGTATTCGTTTTTGTTATTTTGCCTCTTATGTCCACCAAATGAAGGGCATATCGAGGTGTGATTGTATTTAAGATTAATACCTAAATATGTTATTCACTTGCTATTCTTTTCTGCTCGGGTAGACATTGAGCTGAGCCATACCTATTTGTTAAAATTTATATGCTAAAACTTAACAAGAAATTGCCTTTTTTTTTTGGAAGTGGTTAAATGTTGTAACTTTACATAACATTTTTATGTATAAAAAATATTGAATTGCCTTCAATTTAGGCATGACACGTAAGTTTTGTTTATTACCTTTAAAATGTAATTTGCAATTGAACTAAGGATGACGAAAATATCACCATATCACCCCAACTAAAGTGACCCCAAGCTTTTGAACGAAACATTAAGAATTAATTTACATAAAAACTTTTTTTCTAGATTTTTAGCTAACTTCGGTAAAAAGCAATTGAAAGCTGCTAAAGAGATATTAGGTTATACAACCGCTCTTATCTTAAAACTTAGTCAACCCAATTTCCAGCTGTCGTGAGTTTAAATTAATTTAAGAAAAAAAAGCTACAATTTATATGTAAACTTAATATCGCCATTATTTGAGCATGAGCATAGCATGAGCATAGATGACCGTACTATTCGTAGTTGCTACTCCGTGATTGACCAGAACAATCGAAGTTGCACAAGGAACCAACAGACGGAGCTTGGGAGTAGCTTACCGTCCTCAATGTGCATCTTCGAGAATTCCAAACTTTATTAGGTCAATAACGGCGCCGGCCACGTCCTTACGGTCATCGAGGAAGGAAAGGAATGTTATTATGACGTGCGTTGCTTACTAAAGACCGAGATCACCTCTGCGTCTCCACGTCTGTCATGGGAAGGACTTTTTGTTAGTGGGGAGGGGAAAGGGCGCATGATATGAGTTCACTTTGGTAAGTGGAGTGATTCATGCAACCCTATTAATATCAAACCACTTATTTTCATTTGGACTAAAACAAAACACATGCCGACATCGAAGATGACGAACCATTCAGATATGTAGTTTTCGAAGTGCGAAAATTAACGAAAGAGAAAATAAAGTGATTTGAACCAACGTGGCTTTGGAACTTGGGCCGACACTTGACGTGACGAACATTTCAATATCTGTTGACTAAAATCGCAAAAAAAGTTGATGTTGCATTTATCGTATCATAAATCGCCCCGTACGAAGATGAGCAGTCAAATAGACGACGACGACGACCGAATGAAAACGCGGCCTGTACACTTTTCAAAGCCAGCGCGCGATGCTTTGCTGCTGCCGAACTAGAACTACCGCACACTACTGATTGCTTGGCGTCCCGTCGTCGGAGCTCACAGAGAAAAGAGAAAAAATCGCAAAAATCTAGCAAAGCCAGCGCGCGATGCTTTGCTGCTGCCGAACTACCGCACACTACTGATCTATGTAAACTTAATATCGCCATTATTTGTTTAAAAATATCACTTAAATCATGTACAAAAGTTATTTTGACTTAATTTCTTTTGAACGAGATCTAGGGTTTTGGAATCGGATGCAATATGGCGGAGATATGGGCCTAAAATTGAAATGTTTTTTGAAGGGGTGACCCCAAACTTTTAAACGGAAGTGTAATTGACGAGAAAGGCATTATTCTCCCAGAACCTTGTTTTTTTTATTAACAAAACAATAACATTTTTACATTTTGGTAATGGAGAATTTGTCCCAACTGCTAACCACAAAGCCACTTTTTCTGTTTTTTTTTCCATTTTTTTTCATTCCGATTTTCCCACTGTTCCAATGGGCGGCACGTTTGTTTATCATTGTTATTGTTCCACATCCGCGACAGTCCGTGTGTTTTACACGCACACACACACATCCGTTCACAGGGCTGCTGCGATGGAGAGATAGAGA